>NC_135877.1:23843516-23848516 GCF_031162955.1 Sander vitreus | reverse complement strand
AATCAGCGAGCTGTCAGCTGCACAGACACTCAGAGCTGAGACCCTGTCTGCTGCATCTGACACACACACACACACAGAGACACACACACACACACACACACACACAGACACACACACACACACACAGAGACTCCCGCCAGGTTAACGGGTCTCAGCTGCCTGCTGGTCTGTAACAGTTAAAAATCAGTTAACGAAGGTCAGAAACTAACTCTACATTATCATCTGTACACCAAACACTGTAAACAAATGTAACTACGTGGTACATTCTTCTGTCTGTGTGTGTGTGTGTGTGTGTGTGTGTGTGTGTGTGTGTGTGTGTGTGTAGATGACCACATCAGGAGGGGGGGGGTTCTGTGATTGTGGAGATGCTGAGGCCTGGAAGAAAGGTCCTTACTGCCATAAACACACTCCTACATCCAGCAGCAGAGACTCAGAGGAGGTGAGACAGATACCTGTCTGTCTGTTTCCCTGTAATAATCACTGTGCTCTCTCTCTCTGTCTGTCTGTCTGTCGCCCTGTCTGTCTGTCTCTCTCTCTGTGTGTAATGTTCACTGTGGTCTGTCTCTCTCTCTCTCTCTCTCTCCTCCGTGTGTAATATTCACTGTGGTCTGTCTGTCTCTCTCTCTCTCCGTGTGTAATGTTCACTGTGCTCTGTTTGTCCCTACAGGATCCCGTAGCTCTGCTTCCTGCTGACATGGTGTCTCGTAGTTCCAGCATCTTCTCTGTCCTGCTGAGGTACGCTGTGGCCATGCTGACCTGGGAACAGGAGGCCCAGCTTCCTGCAGGACTGGAGCCCCCGTACGTACACACACACACACACACACACACACAGAAACACAAACATAGACACAGAGACACACACACACACACACACACACACACACACACACACACACACACACACAGACACACACACAAGAAATTACTCAAGTTAGGTATTGATCTATGCAGCTCACACAAACTGTAATGTATATTATGCTGTTGTACTGACATTGTGTGTGTGTGTGTGTGTGTGTGTGTATAGGGACAGAGGAGACTCCTACTACTGCATGCTGTTTAACGATGAAGTCCACACCTATGAGCAGGTGATCTACACGCTGCAGAAAGCCGTCAACTGCAGCCAGAAGGAAGCCGTCAGCTTCGCCACGACTGTGGACAGAGACGTCAGTACTGCACTTCATACATACACGATATACACATTACATAATATACACGTTACATTATATGTACACATTACATTATATACACATGACATTATATATATATATATATATATATATACACACACATTACATTATATACACATGACCTTATATACACATGACATTTTATATATATATACACACACACATTACATATATAGACATTATATTATATACACATATTATATACACATTACATTATATACACATTACATTATAACATAACATAAACGTGTGTGTGTGTCTCTGTCTCCGTCCGTGTGTGTGTGTGTGTGTGTCTCTGTCTCCGTCTGTGTGTGTGTGTGTCTCTGTCTCCGTCTCCGTGTGTGTGTGTCTCTGTCTGTGTGTGTGTGTGTGTGTATCTGTGTGTGTGTGTGTCTCTGTCTCCGTGTGTGCGTGTGTGTGTGTCTGTGCGTGTGTGTGTTGCAGGGCAGGAAGTCGGTTCGATATGGAGATTTCCAGTTCTGTGACCAGGCCAAGTCTGTTATAGTGGTGAGTGTCTGATATCACTGCTGACATCACTGCTGAAAATATTCCGACTTTTATTCTGAAAATATCCCCCCCCCCCAGAGGAATACCAGCCGGCAGTCGAAGCCTCTCCGCGTCCACGTGATGCACTCGTCGGTTGTTGCTCATCAGTGTTTTGCTCTGAAGGCTCTCAGCTGGTTGGGACAGATCATCCAGTACTCTGGTAGGTCTGGACTCCATTACCCACAATCCCCCACTCTCTGTGTGTGTGTGTATCTGTGTATCTGTGTGTGTGTGTGTGTCTGTGTGTGTGTGTATCTGTGTGTCTGTGTGTGTGTGTGTGTGTGTGTGTGTGTGTGTCTCTGTATCTGTGTGTGTCTCTGTATCTGTGTGTGTGTGTGTGTGTGTGTGTCTCTGTATCTGTGTGTGTCTCTGTATCTGTGTGTGTGTGTGTGTGTGTGTGTGTGTATAATAGGGCTGTTGGAACGAATACCTAAAGTCTAATATAATTTGAATAGTAAAAAAAGTCAATACTATTCGAATGCTGAAATTACTATTTGAATGTGACTTATTTATAAATATGTTGGCTAACGTTAGCTAATCTCCCTCTTCTCTCATTGGCTTGGTTATTAATGCCGTTAGCATCGTGGCTACCACTGTTACTTAGTTTATGGCCAATAGTTTGGCTGTGCTTCCTAGCATGATGTTAGCCTTTACAACAGAGCTGCTTCACTACAGTTTCATTCCACAGGTCTCTGTTGATTTGACTTAGTCTCTGTGTGTGTGCTCGTGGTGGAAAATGAATGTAAACAAAGTTGCGTGCGCCATGACGTAGGTCCCCTTCAAGGCCAGGCTGATGTTGGAAGACCCTCTAGTGGACAGAACGTGTAACAACAACCACATGCTGATAGTGGGATAAGCCTGAGTAGTGTAGTACATGTTAACAGCCTTCATTTGAGCATTAAATATTCAAATATTTAAAAAAATGAATTAAATTTGAATGGTGTTATAGAGGAAGACTGACAGCTCTAGTGTGTGTGTGTGTGTGTGTGTGTGTGTGTGTGTGTGTGTGTTTGTTTCAGACGGGCTGAGGAGGATTCTGTGTCAGGTCGGCCTGCAGAAAGAAGAAGGAGAATATTCCTCACTGGTCGACAAGCTGATGCTCAACGACTCCAAGATGTGGAAAGGTCAATACACACACACACACAGACACACACGCACACACACACACACAGACACACGCACACAGACACACACGCGCACACACACACGCACACAGACACACACGCGCACACACACACACAGACACACACACAGACACACACGCACACACACACACACACACACACAGACACGCACACATGCACACACGCATACACACACACCGATAGAGACGCAGACACACACACAGAAACACACAAAGACACTCACACACAGACAGAAACACACAAAGACAGACACACACACACACACACCAGTGTTTTCTCTGGGTTGGTGGAAGACTCAGGTGCAGGTGTCTTGCGGGGGGTTTAGGGGTTTCCTCCCTTAAGAAAATGTGACGTTTTCATAATTTTGGACTATTTTTATTACCATATCTGTGTCTAGAATTTTGGAATGCTTGAAAAAGCCTCCGTACCTGTACTTCTACTTACCTGTACCTGTTTGTGTCTGTAGGAGCGAGGAACATCTACCACCAGCTGCTGATGAACAGCCTCCTCATGGACCTCAAATACAAGAAGATCTTCGCCATCCAGTTCGCAAAGGTAACACACCTGAGTCACTGTTACACACCTGTTACACACCTGCTACACACCTGCTACACCATTACACACCTGCTCCACTGTTACACACCTGTTACACACCTGCGCCACTGTTACACACCTGCTCAACCGTTACACACCTGCTCCACTGTTACACACCTGCTCCACCGTTACACACCTGCTCCACCGTTATACACCTGCTCCACGGTTACACACCTGCTCCACCGTTATGCACCTGTTACACACCTGCTCCACCATAATACACCTGCTCCCCTGTTACACACCTGCTCTACCATAATACACCTGCTCCACTGTTACACACCTGCTCCACTGTTACACACCTGCTCAACCGTTACACACCTGCTCCACCGTTATGCACTTGTTACACACCTGCTCCACCATAATACACCTGCTCCCCTGTTACACACCTGCTCCACTGTTACACACCTGCTCCACCGTTACACACCTGTTCCACCGTTATGCACCTGTTACACACCTGCTCCATCGTTATGCACCTGTGTCACTGCCCGATGTGAGTCGCGCATGCTTCACTTTGCGACTTCACACAGATCTGTTTTGCTGTTAGCCACAGAATAATGAGATAGGTACATCACATAGCAGCCATTTGTTATTTAACATAAGGCATCACATTTTCACGGCATGATCCCTGATGTCAGTTGTAGATTAGAGGCTGAAGTAGCCGACAAGAACCTGCTAACGAGAGACTTCTGTAACGTCAATACAGTATAAATGGACCTACATAAGCAGTTGGTTCACTGCTGGCTACAAGACAGCAATCAGACACAACAAAGGCTGTCACTGGAATGGCGTTTTGAGCTAACGTTAGCAACCAAACAATCATAGATAGCTACCATGTTTGCCGGAACAGCTGATCTATAGTAACGCACCTTGGTTCAGGTTAAATCCGGCAGCAGTGACCTCTGACCTCTGACCTCCCCCCCCCCAGAACTACAGACGCCTCCAGACAGACTTCATGGAGGACGACCACGAGAGAGTGGTGTCAGTGACCTCGCTGTCTGTTCAACTCTTCACCGTCCCAACCATGGTGAGTACCCACACCTGTCTTTCTGCCTGTCTCTCTGTTCCTTTCTCTCTCATTACCTGTCTGTCTCTGTCTCTCACTGTCTCTCTCTGTTTCTGTCTCTCTCTATATTTCTGGCTATATCTCTCTGCCTGTCTGTCTCTGCCTGTTTCTCTGTTCCTTTCTCTCTCATTGCCTGTCTGTCGCTGTCTCTCACTGTCTCTCTCTGTTTCTGTCTGTATGTCTCTCTGTCTCTCTCTCTATATTTCTGTCTATTTCTCTCTGCCTGTCTGTCTCTGCCTGTTTCTCTGTGCCTTTCTCTCTCATTACCTGTCTGTCTCTGCTTCTCTCTCTCTGTTTGTCTCTCTCTCTGCCCTTGCCTGTCTCTCTCTCAGCCTGTCTGTCTGTCTCTCTGCTGTCCGTTGTGAATGTTTGCAGCGTGACCATGTGACAGTGACCATGACGGGGAGTTCTCCATGATGGAGCTGTGAGTGTAAATGTTAGTCTCCCGTTGCTGCTGAGTTGAGG
>NC_135877.1:23818516-23838516 GCF_031162955.1 Sander vitreus | reverse complement strand
GATCCCGGTCCTTATTTCGGTGCCACTGAAACGCCTGCGCTGCTCTCTGATGCTCTTAAAACGGACATTAGCCAGTAGGTGGCGCTGTTGCAGAATAAAGAGAGTTTGGCTCTATAACTCCCAAACATACATCCACGCGTCCCTGGTCCAGCTGAATCTCCTGATTTAGGCCACGCCCATTTCCACCTGGACGTTTATGCGTGAAAAATGGCGATTTATCGAAAACCTACTTTTTCTAACTCCTCCTAGACCGTGCGACCGATCGGCACGAATCCTGGCAGTTAGCATCTCCAGACGGACCGGACAAAACCTTATTCAGAGGATCTTTATACGATAAAAATTGCGCAAATTATGCACGAACTAATGTGTGTAGCTAAGTATGAAAACACCAACTTTGCCATATCTCGGCCAAAATAACTGCTATCAACGTGAAACTTCAGATTCTTGTTTGCCATGACCCTCTGGAGATGCCCCACACATTCTACGAAAATCGGCCACTAGGGGGCGCTACAAGAACATAACGTTTATAGCTCATGACCGGCTCATCTGATTTTTACAACATTTGGAGGGTACCATCTAGGGTCCCTCCTGAGGCCACGCCTACAGTAAGGTACTGACTGGTCAAAGTGGGCGAGGCCTATGGGACCCTAATTGGTTTTAGCCATTGGGCACATTTTTGACGGCCTCAATATATACGAAAACTCACAAATATTGGCGCCCACATGAACAGCTGGGAGCTCTGCGAGACTGTACAGCGATTTGGCCCAAACCTGTAAGTGGGCTCCATAGCGCCCCCTAATGCCTGGAAGGCCTTAACTTGGACATAGTTGCTCCGATCTTCACCAGATTTAATACCCATATTGCTCTAATCATTGCGGACATATTTCCCATTTACCTTCATTAGCTCCGCCCAACCGGAAGGCGGCCATCTTTAATTATGCATTTGTCATGTGTTTTACATTCTTTCGAACTCGTCCTAGGCCGTGATGTCAATCTTCTTGAATCTTTGCCGGTCGTATCTGTTGACCCTCATGTTGACGAAAAGTTATCCAGAGAATTTTGATAGTTGAAAAAAATGTTATAGTTATATATCTTGGCAACAATTATTCCGATTGCCCCGAAACTTGAACACATTGTTCGTCATGGCCGGTTTAGCATCTGTGCCAAATATGGCGTCAATCGGCCTTTAGATGGCGCGGTTTTCATTTTTTATTTTTATTTTAATTAATCAGCAAAATATCGACATATAGGAAACCTACTCTGTCAATCGGCCTTTAGATGGCGCGGTTTTCATTTTTTATTTTTATTTTAATTAATCAGCAAAATATCGACATATAGGAAACCTACTCTGTCTAACTGCTCCTGGGCCGTGAGTCCAATCGGCACGAAAACTGGCACATAGACTCGGAAGACCCTCGTGACAAAAAGTTATCAAAAGAATTTTGATTGCTAGAATAATGCGCAAGTTACAGAGGACCAACTTCCTGTAGGGGGCTGTCGAAACAGGAACGGTTATATCTTGCACACGGCTATTCCGATGGACACAAAACTAAAGGCAGTTGTTCCTCATCTGCCAATGAGGCTGTGTGCCTATTATGGCGTCAATCGGCCTTTAAATCTGCTCAAAAATGTAAACATAGACTCGTCACGTAGACTCGGTGGACCCTCATGACAAAAAGATATAAAAATAATTTTGATAGCTAACATAATGCGCAAGTTACAGAAGACCAACTTCCTGTAGGGGGCTGTCGAAACAATAAGTTGCGTATCTTACCAAGATTTATTCCGATTGACACCAAACATGACACAGTTGTTCAGTAAAGGGCCTTGAGCATCCATGCCAAATTTAGAGTGAATCGGCCATTAGATGGCGCTGTTAGAATGTTTTTTATTAATTAGCCACATAGCGATATATGGGAAACATACTCTGTCTAACTCCTCCTGGGCCGTGAGTCCAATCTGCACGAAAACCTGGATGTAGACTCGGAGGACCCTCGTGACTAAACGTTATCAAAAGAATTTTGAAAGCTAAAACAATGCGCAAGTTATGGAGGACCAACTTCCTGTAGGTGGCTGTGGAAACAGGAACGGTTATATCTTGGCAAAAGTTACTCTGATTTACATGAAACTCAGAATGTGTTAATATACTCGCGCCCCGCCCATCTGCACTGACCACGCCCCCTATAATCACGCTCCGCCCATCTGCACTGACCACGCCCCCTATACTCACGCCCCGCCCCCTATACTCACGCCCCGCCCATCTGCACTGACCACGCCCCCTATACTCACGTCCCGCCCATCTGCACTGACCACACCCCCTATACTCACGCCCCGCCCATCTGCACTGACCACGCCTCCTATACTCACGCCCCGCCCATCTGCACTGACCACGCCCCCTATACTCAAGTCCCGCCCATCTGCACTGACCACGCCCCCTATAATCACGCTCCGCCCATCTGCACTGACCACGCCTCCTATACTCACGCCCCGCCCATCTGCACTGACCACGCCCCCTATACTCACGCTCTGCCCATCTGCACTGACCACGCCCCCTATACTCACGCCCCGCCCATCTGCACTGACCACGCCCCCTTTCATAACTTGTGACCCGTTAAGGTAGACTCTTGTGAGAGTATCATTGAACTCAGCAAAGAGAGCCTTTTTAATTGGTGACGGTTTGCCCCGCCCCTTATGCTTAAGCCCCGCCCCCTTTAATAACTAATGACCCGTTTCTTGTACACTACTGTGTGAGGTATCGTTGAACTCAGCAGGGAGTTCCCTTCTCATTGGTGACGATTTGCGGTGTCTGAGTGCCGCACAAATGCACGGTCACAAGGAGCGGCGTCCGCCAGTACCCCCGACTGCAAGAAGGCGAGGGCCCGTTCATCGCTGCTTGCAGCTTTAATTATAAGTTATTGTTATTCCATTTTTAATAAATCATTATTTAATTTTGTTTCTGTTGTTTTGGGCTTTTATAGATCAACTTTTTATTGTTGTGAACAGACAAATACAATTGAACAAGATGCTCCTTTTTTAAATATATGTATGTGCATATATATATATATATATATATATATACACATATACACACACACACACACACACACACACACACACACACCAACATATATTAAAAGATCATCCACGATCCAATACCATCGATGCATTGTGTGTGTGTGTTTCAGGAGCGCGTGCTGATCGAGGCCTACAGGAAGTGTCTGAGCGCGCTCAGTGTGTGTCACAGCGGGCTCCCAGATGGAGAGCAGCCAATCAGCTTGAGTCTGGCAGGTCACTGTGTGGAGACCTTCAGGTACCAGGTGTCTCAGGACAAAGTGTCCATCCACCTGCCCGTCTGCAGACTGCTGGCAGGTAAACACACACACACACACAAACAGAGACACACACACACACACTGCTACATCTACACAGGAAACAGGAAGTGAGAATGTTTTGTCCTCCTCAGGTCTCCATGTTCTGCTCAGCCGGACAGACGTCGCTAACCGTTTCCCTGAACAGCTTCCTCTGGTCAGTAACCTGTCTGCCTGTCTGTCTTTGTCTGCCTTTCTGTTTGTCTGTCTGTCTGTCTGTGTGTCTGTCTGCCTGCATGCCTGTCTCTGCATGTCTCTCTCTCTGTCTGTCTCTCTCTCTCTCTCTGTCTCTCTGTCTGTTTTTGTAATATTCCAACTGTCTGATCAGATCAATACATTTGTGTTAATGTGTCTTTCTGCCTGCCTGCCTGTCTGTCTGCCTGTCTGTCTGTCCTCAGGGGGAACTCAGCCCCCCCCTCCTGATCGAGCTCCCCCTGCGCTGCCTGGTGCTCTGTGCCCAGGTGCATGCTGGGATGTGGAGGAGGAACGGCTTCTCGCTGATCAACCAGGTGAGTCTCCGAGATAACTGTTCAGAAACGCTGCCATCGTCTCTACGAGATTTATAAATAAAGTTGTGTTTGTTTCAGATTTATTATTATCACAACGTCAAGTGTCGAGTGGAGATGTTTGATAAGGACATCATCATGCTGCAGGTACCAACTCACTCTACTCTACACCAAAATATCAAAAACATTACATCCATGTCCACGTCTACACCTGGAACTGTCAATCACCATAAAATGTCAAAATAATGTAGTTGTAAACATAACCCTACATGCTTGCTCTGTTGTTGTCTTTGTAAGTTATAGAGTGTGGTCTAGGCCAGGGGATTTCAAACCTTTTGTGTGTGTGGACTAGGGCTGGGCAATATGGAGAAATGTAATATCACGATATTTTGGACCAAATACCTCTATCGGTACAGCAACGATATTTTAGTGGCCAGTAGGACCACTAGTGGCCAGTAGGACCACTAGTGCCCCAGTAGGACCACTAGTGCCCCAGTAGGACCACTAGTGCCCCAGTAGGACCACTAGGACCACTAGTGCCCCAGTAGGACCACTAGTGCCCAGTAGGACCACTAGTGCCCCAGTAGACCACTAGTGCCCCAGTAGACCACTAGTGCCCCAGTAGACCATTAGTGCCCCAGTAGGACCACTAGTGCCCCAGTAGGACCACTAGTGCCCCAGTAGACCACTAGTGCCCCAGTAGGACCACTAGTGCCCCAGTAGGACCACTAGTGGCCCGTGGGAATGACTGGTCTAGACCTCCTCTATCTGTAAAGTGTCTCCAGATAACGCCTGTTATCATTTGATACCATGAATAAAAGGACTGTTAAAACTTTGCAAATTTATCATAATTTCACAAATATTAATCTCGAGCAAAACTGATGATTCATCACAAATCTCAGTGTGAATATTTTGTGAAAGCACCAATAGTCAACACTACAATATCGTTGCAGTATCGAGGTATTTGATCAGATTATATATATATATATATATATATATATATATATATATATATATATTATAGATATATATATAATCTGATAGATAGAGAGAGAGATTGATAGATAGAGAGAGAGAGATATATAGAGAGAGATAGAGATATAGAGAGAGAGATATATAGAGAGAGAGAGATTGAGAGAGAGAGAGAGAGATAGATAGAGAGAGACAGAGAGAGAGATTCTCTGACTAACCTCTTGTCTATGTGTGGGTATTGTAGTAGTTAGAGCCATTCATGCCAAAATATGATTTTCTTTTTAAACAAAGTTGAAATAATTAAAACTGGTGACATTAAATCTACAGTGTGTAGTTCTGTCTCCCGCGGTATAATCGTGATATTAGATTAGAGTTTAGCCGGGCCGATACTTTAACTGTAATTATGATATTTAATCATAGCGGTGTAATGGGCCGGGCTTGGGTACGGTCGGGCTGGAGTTTTTGGGCCCGATCTAAGCTCTACATATCGCCCAGCCCGGTATTCATCTTGGATCAGAAAAATGTTTATTTCCCCAATAAGAAGATTTTGGTACAAACATTAAATAATGAATATAGCAAACCTATAAACGCAGAGCAGAAACAGTGAGCAGCGTACCCACTGAGGCCGGTGGTGGTGATTATTAATGAGATGTTTATGGATGTGTTTTGCAGGCGGGGGCGTCCATGATGGATCCTAACCACTTCCTGATGATCGTTCTCAGTCGGTTTGAACTCTTTCACATCTTCAGCTCTGCAGACTGCAGGAAGAGATACAGCGAGGCCAACAAGGTCCGTACTCCACCAGGGCTGCTCCGTATCAGGAACATGGCTCACTGCCCTTATGTTGACTGATACTGAGATCACGATATGATTCACGATATTGGAGGGAAGGATCGTTTGTGTATCATTATTCTCATTTTCATTGAAAAATATTCAAATGTAAATGATTATAGTGTGATTTATGCGAGGATCTGTACCGGTCTGTAGGAGACGACCTCTCTGCAGCTCCACGCTACTTCATTCAGAACAGTTT
The DNA here is from genome assembly GCF_031162955.1 of Sander vitreus. Lineage (NCBI taxonomy): Eukaryota > Metazoa > Chordata > Actinopteri > Perciformes > Percidae > Sander > Sander vitreus. The sequence goes on along the minus strand of NC_135877.1, from coordinate 23,832,637 downwards.
GACACATACACTACTCACACAAAGTTATGATATCTGGCTTTCGGCTGAAATTTATGGAAAATATAAAAAGTTCTAGCTGCAGTGGTGTTATATCATGAAAGTACGACATTTAAGTAGAAGCATGTAATGGTGATTTCCTCATCTCCAAAAAAGTATTGCAACAAAAGCCAACAACAGTGGTGGGTATACCACAACAAGAAATGTCAATGTCTCAATAACTTGAGCATCAATTACAGCTCGACAACAACGTCTCATGATGTCCACGAGCATCACGTACTATTATAATCCTTTTATCTTTTTAGGTGTGACATTGTACGATCTGTCCAGGGACAGCTAAAGCTAAAATAGCCTTTGGGCTAATTCTGGCACATTTTGCGTTGTTCTATGTATTATTAGTGTGGATCGTCCCTGTTACATAAACCTGAAATAAATAAATAAGCAGGGTTGGGCATCGTTTGGATTTTAACAATTCTGATTCTTTGAGGGGTGGAGTTGAAACGGGCCACATGCCTATTTTCACAAATAAGAAATGTATTTTGATTCAGTGGTGGGTTGCGGTTCTACCGGTCTTTTTCAACGGAAACCAAAACTTGCGCATGTTAAATTGGGAAGCGATGATCGGATTTGAAACCAAATCCTCTTAACGATTCCAATAAAGACACTATTCTACTGGGATCGTCATTTTCTCGATGCCCAACCCTATCCACAAGTGGAGTTGTTGTCTGCTGAGGCCTCCCACTCTTCCTGAAGGGCGGCCCTGAGGTCATTGAGGTTCTGGGGTACAGAGCTACGGGCCTCAACACAGTGACTAAGCTGATCCTATAGGTTTAACACGGCGACTCAGCTGATCCTATAGGTTTAACACGGCGACTCAGCTGATCCTATAGGTTTAACACAGCGACTCAGCTGATCCTATAGGTTTAACACGGTGACTCAGCTGATCCTATAGGTTTAACACAGCGACTCAGCTGATCCTATAGGTTTAACACGGTGACTCAGCTGGTGACTCAGCTGATCCTATAGGTTTAACACAGTGACTCAGCTGATCCTATAGGTTTAACACAGCGACTCAGCTGATCCTATAGGTTTAACACGATGACTCAGCTGGTGACTCAGCTGATCCTATAGGTTTAACACAGTGACTCAGCTGATCCTATAGGTTTAACACGGCGACTCAGCTGATCCTATAGGTTTTCTATGGGATCAGGTCTCAGCTGATCCTGAGTTTTTTTGGTGCGAATACCCCGTCACTCTGACTCTATCACTCACTGTAAAGATAACCCTGACTGTGTGTGTCTCTCTGTGTGTCTCTGTGTGTGTGTGTGTGTGTGTGTGTGTGTGTGTGTGTGTGTCAGGATGTGATCCAGCAGAACAACACTCTGATAGAGGAGATGCTTCACCTCATCATCATGGTTGTCGGTGAGTCCGTCTGAACTTTATTTAAAAAGAAATGTCTTCCTCTCAGGCTGAACTGTAATAACTCTGACGTGTGTGTGTCTCTGTGTGTGTGTGTGTGTGTGTGTGTGTGTGTGTGTGTGTTACAGGTGAGCGGTATGTGTCAGGTGTGGGCCAGGTGGAAGCCTTTGATGAGGTCAGAAGAGAAATCATTCATCAGCTGTCGATCCGACCGATGGCTCACAGCGAGCTGGTGAAGGCTCTGCCTGAGAACGTAAGACGTCTGTCTGTCTGTCTGTCTGTCTCTCTCTCTGTCTGTCTGTCTCTCTCTGTCTGTCTCTCTCTCTCTGTCTGTCTGTCTGTCTCTCTCTGTCTCTCTCTCTCTCTGTCTGTCTGTCTCTCTGTCTGTCTCTTTCTCTGTCTGTCTGCCTGCCTGTTTCTCTGTGTCTGTCTGCCTGCCTGTCTGCCTGCCTGTCTGTCTGTTTACTGACAGACTGTTTCCTGTCTCCAGGGGAACAAGGAGACTGGTCTGGAGAGAGTCATCGACACCGTTGCTTCATTCAAGTCAGTTTCCTTTTAACACGTCCACTAAAACATGTTTGTTTCCATGGCAATGACCCCTACATAGGCGTTTTTCCATCACATGGTACCTGCTCGCCTCGTCTCTCCTCGCCTCACTGTGCGTCTGTTTTCCGTTGCAGATGTTAGTACCGCCTCAGCGTGGCTGGTCGTTATATGCCGGCTCAACACAAACACCAGCGTATAAACATCAGGCCACTTGAGCTTGTTTTCCAGTTCTGTGGAGGCTCCAGGCAGAGCTTTCTCCGTAGCCGATGTAAGTGGCCTGATGTTTATACTTGTGTGCTGGTGCGTGCGTCGAGTCGGCCACGTGTGTGTGTACGTGGCTACGGAGAAAGCTCTGCCTGGAGCCTCCGCAGGACTGGAAAACAAGCGGTGACCTAACGCGACACCCAGAACGTGGAAGGTGTGTTGTTGTCAGAAGACACATTTAGTTTCAGATGAAGCTGGAGGCAGCAGAAATAAACAGCTGGCTGAACTATTTAAACATAGCAGGTTTGTTCAGGACACCCCCGTCTGTCGCTTTCACGTCACCTTTTGGTATCGCCTCAGCTCGCTGGGAACCTCGACTGAGCTGGTACTACATAAAGTACCTGTTAGCAGGTACCAGGGACTTTTTTTCGTAATGGAAAACCAAAAAAGGTGAGTAGAGGCGAGGCGAGCAGGTACCACGTGATGGAAAAGCGACTCAAGTCTCCCCCTGATGTACTCACTTATGAGCATGCACAGTTTCTCACTAGAGAGGGGTCTGAACATCTGTGTACTGATGAATCTGTTAGCCAATCACTGTCTCATTAATCTGTTAGCCAATCACTGTCTCATTAATCTGTTAACCAATCAGAAGCTATGTTTCCATCCACACGTTTCTATCTGAATTAAGTGATGTATTGAATGAAACATGCGTCATGGAAACAGTAACATTAGATTGACTTTCATGAATATCGACTCAAAGGAAATACGTCGGCTCTCATCAGATTGTATCTTGACCGATATACGGCTTATGTGATCAACGCTGATGGAAACGTTATTTGCTGAATAAATAATGAATTGCGATTAAGTTTTAGGTCATTTTATGGTTGCTACCCGCCACAAAACGAAGAAGAAGAAGAAGTTGTAGTTCATTTGCGCCCAGTATTTCCTCTCTGTTAGCACACATGGCGGGGTCAACAAAGACAGATGGAAGTGGACCAATGAGGAGACGAGAGAAATATAACGCTGGCGTTCCCGCACCACAGGCCGCCTCCGCTGTCGTCGGGCATTTACTACATCTGCATCACCACAGCAACGTGTTGATGGCGGCGTCGTTGTCTTATTATAGCGTGATATGTCGCTACCAGCTGGAACATGAGCTCTATTACACCTCGAGCAGTGTTGATCATGTGTTGGTAGACGGTGAGATCCAGTTGGTCTGGAGAAACTATGTTCCTAAACGTTAGCCTGAATGTTGTTGATTCAGTGAGAAAATGAACAGAAACACCTTCAAATGTCTCAGATCTTTTCCATATACCAATTTGACCCCCAAACAGCACGTGACGTCGTTACACACCAGGTTCTACTGGCTTTAAAGATGAACTGGATGGAGACACTCTTTCACCAGCTCTATTCACACGAGTTCTTTACTGAACTTCAGATAATTGGACTGACACGTGGATGAACCTGAGCTAGGGTCTGAAATGCAAAAAGACAGGAAAGAAACCTGAAAACCTGCAGGTGGAGTGAGAGAAAACAAACTGTAATCGCTGCTGTCAGCTACAAGCTAGCAAACAACATGATGCTGACGCCTCTAAAGGCGCCGACACAGCGAGACGATAACCGGCCATCTGACAGTCTGGGAGGTCGCTGACTCCAGTCTGGACGGTGTGCTCCGTGCCGTCATCCGTCAGAGGGGCCGTCAGCCTTCATTTGGGCTGATTGGACATGTATAATCGGGGGGGCGGGCACTGCCAGCAGTCAGACTCAATGACTCATCTGATTGGTGGAGAGCTAACCAGGAAACGGGGAGCAGGATGAGCGTGACTAGAGTCTCTGACATGAATCTGTTAAACTGACCTTTGTTGATCTGAAATGAAGACAGATTCAGCAGCTGCACGGCCTGTTTCTCTCTTCAGATGTTTCCAGAAACACGTTACGGTGAACTATTTTAGGACAATATGAGATCGTATTCTGAACGAGACGCCATGATGGTCGGGGAGCAGCCAGACCCACGTGACACGTTCGTCCAATCAGCTGCTGTCGGCAGTCAGCATCACTTTGCTGTGTTCTGAGGCATTTAGTTTTGCCAGCTTGGGGAGGAATGTTAATGTTCTAATAAGGTTCTTTTTACAATAAATGTTGTATTAAAACGAACAGTAAATGAAGGGGGGGGCAACAACCAGGGTTTAAAGGTTAAAGGGGGATTGAGTTTCAGTGTTTGTAACCTGAAGCCTGTTTCCTGGGACATGCAGGAAGCCCGGTGTGACGGGCCGGGGGCTGTACGAGCTGCGTCCTGAGTGGAACAAACACTTCAACCTGTACTTCCATCACTACAGCCGAGCCGACCAATCAAAGGTCTTCATTTACATTTACTATCAGCAGTTTTCACAGGCTTTAGCAGTGAAACAGAATGAAACTCTGAATATAGATGGAGGTGTGTTAACATTCAGTTTTGTTTAATGTTTTTAAGTTTAAAATCTGCAGAAAAGCATTACTTCAATATTTTTAATTTAAGTTCTGTGTGGCCATGGGTTGTTGATCGTGGGATTATGGGTTTTTGTTGTGTGCGTTGTCATGGTAACAGTGTGTGATGCATGTTGCAGGCTGAGGAGGCTCAGAGGAAGCTGCGGAGACAGAACGGAGAGGACACAGGTAAACACACACCTGTCTGTCTCTCAGTGACGCACAACAAGAAGACACCTGTGTGTCCCGGTGCTAATGTGTGTCTCTGGTGTGTGTGTGTGTGTGTGTGTGTGTCTGTGTCTCAGCCCTGCCCCCCCCTCCCCCCCCTCCCCTCTGTCCTCTGTTTGGCAGCCTGGTGAATCTGCTGCAGTGTGACGTGCTGCTGGCTGTAGAGGGTGCCGTGCTGCAGTGGGCCGTGGAGCCCAGTGGGGGGGGCTGGACCGAGTCCATGCTGCAGCGGGTAAGACACCAACGTTTTAAAAAATATTCAGGGTTCGACATTAAGCATGGCCCATGGCCACAAGAAGTTAAATAATTATCGCTAGTAGGCGGCCCCCTGTGGCCTCTAAATATCCCAGTAGGCGGCCCCCTGTGGCCTCTAAATATCCCAGTAGGCGGCCCCCTGTGGCCTCTAAATATCCCAGTAGGCGGCCCCCTGTGGCCTCTAAATATCCCAGTAGGCGGCCCCCTGTGGCCTCTAAATATCCCAGTAGGCGGCCCCCTGTGGTCATTGATGACAATTTCTGTGTGTATCTCTGTGTGTGTGTGTGCAGGTGCTCCACCTGGTAGGCGTGGCTCTTCTGGAGGAGCAGCAGCAGCTGGAGAACAGCAGCGGAGATGACGACGTCACCTTTAACTACACCTGCAAGATCACACGTCAGTACACACACACACACACACACACACACACACACACACACACACACACTAAACCAGATGTCTGACACTCACACATCAAACAGAAGAAGAAGTTTGTCTTTAGGAACATTAATTGAACGTGTGTGTGTCTGTGTTACGTGTGTGTGATGTGTGTGTGTTACCTGTGTGTGTGTGTGTGTGTGTGTGTGTTACCTGTGTGTAGGTCCAGGTGAAGCTCCCAGTACTTCAGGAAGTGTCCTGGCTCTGTTGGAGAGTTTGCAGAACGCTCCACACCTCGAAGTCCACAAAGACATGATCACCTGGATCCTCAAGGTAGCCGACACAGAGATGGGTTTCAGGTTCCACGGTCCACCGACACATTTACACATTCAGACTATGTCCACTATTGGTGCATTTTTTTAAGCTGCCAGCATCTGTTTTACATCATAATCTTATGGAGTAGACCGTGTTTTGAAAGAAGTCCTGAACCCTTTTTAAACCGCTGACGTTCAACTTTTCTGAAAGAAACGGCGAGCACTTTTTTGACAGCTGACCAATGACAAGCGGAGTAGTCGTTTCCATAAGAACAAGAAGAGTCCCGCACGCTGACCGTTACGCAAGCAATAATGTATTTAGAAAAATACGTTTTCGGTCTTAGACGGTCGTTTCGGTCTTTACCTGATGAAGGTCTAAGACCGAAACGTATTTTTCTAAATAAATGATTGCTTGCGTAACGGTCAGCGTGCGGGACTCCTCTCTAAGCTTCTGATCGTATCCTACGCACCTGCCCGACAAAAGAAGTGTGCAAAAAAAGCTTTCTTACATAACAACAAGAACAAATGGATAAGGTGCCAGTATATTAGATTAGACTAGTGCTGAAAGGCAGACAGGAAAGTGCGAGATCCATATGTATAGAAGAAGCCATTTTTTTAAATAAGAACAGTATAAATACAATAAAAAAGTAGGAGACAGAAAAGTGTTTTGCACGTAACAAATTACAATCTCCAAATGAATTCAGACCACCATTAGCCATCGTGGGATCTGACCCTCTGGGGCATCCCGCAGGGATCCATCCTGGGTCCCGTGTTACTCTCATTCACACATGACAAAGAATAGATGTAGAAGCTTTTTCCAGTCGGCCCTTTGCTCCCTGATTCGCTGAGCTGGATATATCTTGACGCGTACAGTTGTAAAGATGAGGAGTAGAAGTTGATCCAGTCGGTCCAATGACCATGTATTATTCTTGATGTAGATAGAATGTAACAAAAACTTGAGGTAAAATAACACAAACAATTGAACTAAAGCAGTTTCTTATATGGTTGCAAAAGGCTTGTCACGTCATGGCACCGCACACCATCACACGGTCAAAAGACTGTTTCCCTCTCAGGCCACGCCCACTGCTGTGGCTTCCTGTTTTTAAAGCCTTTCCCCTTGGGCTCCACGTTCAGCCTCCCAACCGTCCTCTAGGTGGGGGTCGACAGACCTGTGGCCATATATACTCACTATTCATCCACACACACAGACACACACACACAGACACACACAGACACACACACAGAGACACACACAGAGACACACACACAGACACACACACAGAGACACACACACAGACACACACACACAGACACACACACAGAGACACACACAGAGACACACACACAGACACACACACAGAGACACACACAGACACACACACACACAGACACACACACCCAGACACACACACACACAGACACACAGACACAGACACACAGACACAGACACACACACAGACACACAGACAGACACACACACACAGACAGACACAGACACAGACAGACACACACACAGACAGACACACAGACACACACACACACACACAGACACACACTCTCACTCACTACTATTCACAAGAAAGAAACATGAAATCAACCCAAAGCTCAATTTGGCTCCTACAATAGGGTTGGGTATCGTTTGGTTTTTTTTCCCCGATACCCGTGCTAAAATGATACTTACAAAAAGATTAAAAAAAAAAAAATAATGTATATATTTAAAAAAAGAAAAACAAAAGCACAAAACGACAGTCAGCGACATTTAAGAACGGCTCGTTTATTGCTAAGCCTATATGGTCAAAATTAAATGATTTATTAATAATGTAATAACAATGACTCATTTCACCAGTAAATTGCTGTTGAACGATAAAAACAAGCTCTAGATGGAAAAAGGGTATTTTACAATAACTTTGAATGCACCACGAGGCTGGTGAGTTTCAAGTGAACGCACCGTCTGTGTTGTTATTCAGACGTCAGCAGCTGCAGACTGTTGCGTCCCGCTGTTGGAATCCCCTCAGTGAAATACAGTCACACCGTTTAACGTTTAGCTGTCAGCATTTCACCGTGTTTGATCCAGCTGCTAGCTAACGGAAGGCTAACGTTACCTGCTGCCAGGTGTAGTGTTTACTAGCTAACGCTAGGCTAACGTTACCTGCTGCCAGGTGTAGTGTTTACTAGCTAACGGTAGGCTAACGTTACCTGCTGCCAGGTGTAGTGTTTACTAGCTAACGTTACGGAACATCAGTAGACACCGGTGCCGTATTAGCCAACCCTAATTAAGAATGAAGTTTGTTTTAGTTTGAGGTTTATCTGGATGTTTCTGTTAATCTCATGAGACGGTCAGCTGTTCACACAGAAGTTTGTTTGTGTTTTTAGTTGGTGGCAAACATCAAAACGATGAGAGAGAGAACGCCCTCGACCTCCAGCATCACCGTCTGCCAGGGACAAAGACCAGAGGAGGTGAGACACACACACATACACACACACACACACACACACACACACACACACACACACACACACACACACACACACACACACTAAAAACACGTCTTCCAGGGCTGGAACGCCTCAGATCACTGGGGGGGGTATTACAGATTCAACATGCTTCATTCATTTATTTGGAGAAAAGGTTAAAGCGTAACTCTCTCCAAAATGCAGCCTAGGGTCTTATAGTGAATGGACCTGAGTCAAACTGTAGTTTAAAAGTAGATTTAGGAGGGAATCACCACTTTTAAGATGGACCGTATTCTGGTTTTTGGGTCAAATGGCCTTTTGAATGGGAGAGCTAGGGACACTGTGATGCTAGCCTCAAAATATCTATTTTTAAACACAAAGAAGACTCGACACAACATGAGACTTTGGTCCAAGTACCACCAGGGGCTCTACACCTTAACCACAGCACTGGCAACATTGGTTGTGTTCAGAGTTTACTTAAAAGAGGTTTGAACAACTCACGTAGCTCTTGTTGTTTCCGGCTGCTACCACCTCGGCAGTCACAACGAGTCGATATCAAAACAAGGAGCCCCAGATTTAGGATATCTTGGTCACCAGTGGAGTTAAGGTGTAGAGTCCCTGGTGGTACTTGGACCAAAGTCTCATGTTGTGTCGAGTCTTCTTAGTGTTTAAAAATAGATATTTTGAGGCTAGCATCACAGTGTCCCTAGCTCTCCCATTCAAAAGGCCATTTGACCCAAAAACCAGAATACGGTCCATCTTAAAAGTGGTGATTCCCTCCTAAATCTACTTTTAAACTACAGTTTGACTCAGGTCCATTCACTATAAGACCCTAGGCTGCATTTTGGAGAGAGTTAGGCTTTTAAGATGCTGTAGGAGGGATTGTGAAGATCCAGGACTTAGCCAAAGAATTTGAACATCAACAACTTCTCAGTCCCTCCCCCCTTTCTGCTGAAGCCCAAAACGATATCCTAAGCCCCTCCCCCCACAAGGGAGAATGAATGTGTGTGCATGAGCAGTTAGATACCCCCCCTGGCCCTGATTGGTGCATCTGAACAGTTAGACACACCCCTGGCCCTGATTGGTCCATCTGAACAGTTAGACACACCCCTGGCCCTGATTGGTCCATCTGAACAGTTAGACACACCCCTGGCCCTGATTGGTCCATCTGAACAGTTAGACACGCCCTGCACTGATTGGTCCATCTGAACAGTTAGACACACCCCTAGCCCTGATTGGTCCATCTGAACAGTTAGATACGCCCCTGGCCCTGATTGGTCCATCTGAACAGTTAGATACGCCCCTGGCCCTGATTGGTCCATCTGAACAGTTAAACACCCCCCCTGGCCCTGATTGGTCCATCTGAACAGGGGTCCAGGCTGTAGGTGGAGCCAGAGGAGCTGGATTATTTGAATGACCTGCTTCCTGTAGTTCTACTGGAACATAGGGTCAGTTTCAGCAGATATGACAGAAAGGGAGTTTAATAAGTCTCAACTACTGAACCTTTAAAGGAGACTCCCGGTGGATTCCCCCCCGTAGCTGTGTTGTGTGTAAATGTGGAGAGCTGTCAGTAGAGAAGAACTAAACCAATCGGTGCTGCCTACACCGTGTTATCCTCCTGCTAGCGTTAGCACCCAACAGGCTGAAGGCTTTTAAACCTGTTTTTAGCCTCTAAACATGCTCTAAATGTCATTCCACGTGCCCCCCCATGTGCAGTGGTTCCTTCTGAGGGAACACAGGGAATCTGACTGCTGGAGATGTGACAGAAAGACATAAACGTTGTTAATCCAGCCAGCACATACCTCTGTTTATTTCCTGTTTTCTGGTCAAGTCCACACTAGTCGATTGTTGAACTCCTACAGTCCAATATTCCAGTCAGATTCCCTGTGTTCCCTCAGAAGGAATCTCTGCACATGGGGGAGCTCTGGTAATGACATTTAGAGCCTGTTTAGAGGCTAAAACAGGTTTAAAACCTGCCCTGTTCCAGCCTGTTGGGTGCTAACGCTAGCAGGAGGATAACACGGTGTAGGCAGCACTGATTGGTTTAGTTCTTCTCTACTGACAGCTCTCCACGTTTACACCCAACAGAGCTACGGGGGGGAATAGACCGGGAGTCTCCTTTAATCTGTTGCCTTGACAACATTCTGGCTGAGAACATTAGAAACATTTCTTTAATTTCAAATCTTCATTTTAGATTAGATTTCCTTCAGATAAGAACATAAAAAACCTGTATTGTGTGTCACGATCAGTGTTGTAATGTAACTGAGTACATGTACTCCAGTACTGTACTTCAGTACCACATGGTGAGGTACTTTACTTGAGTCTTTTCTCTTCATGTCACTTTCTACTTCTACTCCACTACATTCATCTGTTCCAGCTTTAGTTACTAGTTACTTTAGTTACTTTAGTTACTCCATTACATTCATCTGTTCCAGCTTTAGTTACTAGTTACTTTAGTTACTCCTCTACATTCATCTGTTACAGCTTTAGTTACTAGTTACTTTAGTTACTTTAGTTACTAGTTACTTTAGTTACTCTGCTACATTCATGTGTTCCAGCTTTAGTTACTTTAGTTACTAGTTACTTTACACAGAGGGGCAGTGGTGGCCTAAAGGTTAGAGACGCACGTAAGCTTGTGACCGGGAGGTTGTTGGTTCAATCCCCAGACCAACAGGATAAAATCTGGGTGGGGAAAGTGAAAGAGCAGCGCTTGTCCCTCCCTCATTAATACCACTGAGGTGCCCTTGAGCAAGGCCCTTAACCTCCAACCGCTGCAGTGGAGCTGCTCAGTGGCAGCAGATCAGACTGTGGTAGTACTGGGCAGCTTCCAGTATGAATGTGATCAGATCAGACACACAACTAACTAACAAACACACTTTTACTGTAACAGAGTATTTTACAGTGTGGCGTTAGTACTTTTACTGCAGTAATCTGACTACTTCTTCCCCCGCTGCAGACGGTACGAGACAAAGACAAGGCCGAGAGGAAGAGGAAGGCGGAGATGGCTCGTCTGCGGAGGGAGAAGATCATGGCTCAGATGTCGGAGATGCAGAAACATTTCATCAACGAAAACAAAGAACTTTTCCAGCAGAGTCTGGAGGAGCTGGAGGCGTCCACGTCTGCCGCTGCAGACAGCAGGTACGCAGTAGTGAAAGACAGGCCGGCCGATATATCGGGCCCATGTTTGCATTTTTGCATGTATTCGTATTTTGGCTGCATTCGCCGATTTTTTTCCCCGGCGTTGTTTACAGGCAGGCGTCCACTGGCAGCTTTGTGTTGCTGGAGACGCTGCAGTTCACATGCAGACCACGCATTATACGCAATACGACCTTAACTACAGCACTGACAACACTGGTTGTGTTCAGAGTTTACTAAAAAGAGGTTTGAACAACAACGTTAGCTGTTGTTCTTCCGGTCTCCGTCTATCGAGCCAGTCAGAAATAGTCGAGGGAGAGGAAAGATGGAAAGCTCATAAAGCTTAGTTCCATATAAATGCACGGATAATTAGTAGTTTTGTCGTTAGTGAAATACAATATTGACCTTGTTGTTGAAAAAGGAGCCTCATATAGGAATGACATTTCCTCCTATGGAGTCCACTCATTCACATTCAGAGATCAACTCTTTTTGACTGACAAGATGGAGGATAGCGTAAACAACAAGAGCTGCGGTGAGTTGTTCAAACCTCTTTTTAGTAAACTCTGAACACAACCAGTGTTGTCAGTGCTGTGGTTAAGGTGTAGAGTCCCTGGTGGTACTTGGACCAAAGTCTCATGTTGTGTTGAGTCTTCTTAGTGTTTAAAAATAGATATTTTGAGGCTAGCATCAACGTGTCCCTAGCTCTCCCATTCAAAAGGCCATTTGACCCAAAAACCAGAATACGGTCCATCTTAAAAGTGGTGATTCCCTCCTAAATCTACTTTTAAACTACAGTTTGACTCAGGTCCATTCACTATAAGACCCTAGGCTGCATTTTGGAGAGAGTTACGCTTTAACGTGTACATACAAGATAGTATGTTCTACGGGGACTTAAACTGACTAGAGTCTCTCAGAATCTGATGAAGATCTTCTAAACTGACCTTTGTTGATCTGAAATGAAGACAGATTCAGCAGCTGCACGGCCTGTTTCTCTCTTCACGTTTCCAGAAACACGTTACGGTGAACTATTTTAGGACAATATGAGATCGTGTTCTGAACGAGACGCCATGATGGTCGGGGAGCAGCCAGACCCACGTGACGCGTTCGTCCAATCAGCTGCCGGTTTTCATTTTTGGGCAACAATCCAGATGAGCGCCGCCTGCTGTTATGGAGACGTATTACGTCTCGTCTCTTCAGTGTTCTGAGGAACTTTTTGGACCAACTCGGGGAGACTGATCAGTCACACTGGCTTTACTGCTGACGGTCAGCCGTTATACAAGTGAAACTTGTATAATGTATACATTCATCACACAGACTGATATATTTCAAGTGTTTATTTCTTTTACTTTTGATGATTAGAACTGACAACTAATGAAAACCCCAAATTCAGTATCTCAGAAAATGAGAATATTACTTAAGACCAAAACAAAAAAGGATTTTTAGAAATGTTGGCCAACTGAAAAGTATGAGCATGAAAAGTATGAGCATGAAAAGTATGAGCATGTACAGCACTCAGTACTTAGTTGGGGCTCCTTTTGCCTGAATGACTGCAGCAGTACGGCGTGGAGTGGATCAGTCTGTGGCCCTGCTCAGGTGTTAGGAGAGCCCAGGTTGCTCTGATAGTGGCCTTCAGCTCTTCTGCATTGTTGGGTCTGGAGCATCCCATCTTCCTCTTCACATTACCCCATAGATGATCTATGGGGTTAAGGTCAGGCCCGTTTGCTGCCCTGACCTTAACCCCATAGATCATCTATGGGGTTAAGGTCAGGCCAGTTTGCTGCCCTGACCTTAACCCCATAGATCATCTATGGGGTTAAGGTCAGTCCCCTGACCTAAACCCCCATAGTCATCTATGGGGTTAGTCATGCTCCCTGACCTTAACCCCATAGATCATCTATGGGGTTAAGGTCAGGCCCGTTTGCTGGCCAATTAAGAACAGGGATACCATGGTCCTTAAACCAGGTACTGGTAGCTTTGGCACTGTGTGCAGGTGCCAAGTCCTGTTGGAAAATGAACTCTGCATCTCCATAAAGTTGGTCAGCAGCAGGAAGCATGAAGTGCTCTAAAACTTCCTGGTAGATGGCTGCGTTGACCCTGGACCTCAGAAAACACAGTGGACCAACAGCAGCAGATGACATGGCACCCCAAACCATCACTGACTGTGGAAACTTTACACTGGACTTCAAGCAACGTGGATTCTGTGCCTCTCCTCTCTTCCTCCAGACTCTGGGACCTTGACTTACAAAGGAAATGCTAAATGTACTTTCATCAGAGAACATAACTTTGGACCACTCAGCAGCAGTCCAGTCCTGTTTGTCTTTAGCCCAGGTGAGACGCTTCTGACGCTGTGTCTTGTTCAGGAGTGGCTTGACACAAGGAATGTGACAGCTGAAACTCAGGTCTTGCATACGTCTGTGCGTGGTGGTTCTTGAAGCTCTGACTCCAGCTGCAGTCCACTCTTTGTGAATCCCCCCCACATTTCTGAATGGGTTTTGTTTCACCATCCTCTCCAGGGTGCAGTTATCCCTATTGCTTGTACACTTTTTTCTACCACATCTTTTCCTTCCCTTGGCCTCTCTATTAATGAGCTTGGACACAGAGCTCTGAACAGCCAGCCTCTTTAGCAATGACCTTTTGTGTCTTGCCCTCCTTGTCCAAGGTGTCAATGGTCGTCTTTTGGACAGCTGTCCAGTCAGCAGTCCTCCCCATGATTGTGTAACCTACAGAACTA
>NC_135877.1:23753516-23813516 GCF_031162955.1 Sander vitreus | reverse complement strand
CTCGCAGGTAACACACGCACACACACACACACACACACACACTTCATCAGGCTGCTCGCAGGTAACACATGCAGACACACACACACACTTCATCAGGCTGCTCGCAGGTAACACATGCAGACACACACACACACACACACACACACACACACACACACTTCATCAGGCTGCTCGCAGGTAACACACGCAGACACTCACACACACACACACACACACACACACACACACACACACACACTTCATCAGGCTGCTCACAGGTAACACATGCAGACACACACACACACTTCATCAGGCTGCTCGCAGGTAACACGCAGACACACACTTCATCAGGCTGCTCGCAGGTAACACATGCAGACACACACACACACACACAATTTTTACTTATAAAGAGAGAAGTTCAGGCTGCAGTGCGTGATGGGTATAAACAACTTGTAATAACTGTGTGTGTCTGTGTGTCAATGTGCGTGTGTGTCTCTCTCTCTCTCTGTCTGTCTGTCTCTGTGTGTGTGCATGCGTGCGTGCGCGCTTGTTTGTGTGTGTCTCTCTCTCTGTGTGTGTGTGTGTGTGTGTGTCTCTGTGTGTGTTTGTTTGTTTTTTGTTTGTTTGTGTGTCTGTGTGTGTGTGTGTTTGTTTGTTTTTTGTTTGTTTGTGTGTCTGTGTGTGTGTCTGTGTGTGTGCGTGTAGCCCTGGTTCCAGACTCTCAGGTAGAAAACCCTCTCTGTATCCTGGACGTCGATATGTTCCACCTGCTGGTGAGTTTCATGTCTTCATATAATGCTTTCTGTATATTCTGTCATATCTATAATGTTACAATGTCCGACTTTAATGTTTGAATCCAGTCCCATGTAAACACCCGGTGAGACTCGAGTTAACTGTTTCTCTCTGCAGGTATACAGCGTGATGTCGTACGGCTCGGTTCACAGTCTGGACCAGTCAGGACGCAGAGCTGTAGACTCCGCCCACCTCCACCTGCTTCACCTGGTCACTGTGGCTCACCTGGTTCAGATCCTGCTCACCTCCACCACAGGTAATACACACACAGAGACACATACACACACACAGATGGGATATTCTTAAAATATTCCAATATTTTGTCTTTAGTATTTCTCCTTTTTTATATTCTGATTATATACAAATACATAAACCTGTCTGTCTGTAATGTCTCTTTGTCTCTGTCTGTCTGTGTGTAACCTGTCTGTCTGTGTATAACCTGTCTGTCTGTGTGTAACCTGTCTGTGTGTAGAGGAGGTGTGTATGGATCATGACGGAGGGGAATCAGAGGAGGAGGAGCTAACCTGTCAGCTCTACAACACGCTGAGGAAACACCTGGGCAGGTAACACACACATGACAAACACACACACACCTGGGCAGGTAACACACACATGACAAGCAAACACACACACACCTGGACAGGTAACACACACATGACAAGCAAACACACACACACACACACACACACACACCTGGGCAGGTAACACACACATGACAAGCAAACACACACACACACACACACACACACACACACACACACACACACACACACACACACACACACACACCTGGGCAGGTAACACACACATGACAAGCAAACACACACACACCTGGACAGGTAACACACACACGACACGCATGCACACACACACCTGGGCAGGTAAAACACACACGACACGCATGCACACCAACACCTGGGCACGTAACACACTTTTTTTTCGATGTCTGCAGCACTTTTTAATATATTCTTTCCCAATTAATGGATTAATGTGGATTATATATTTCAGTGTGTTACCTGAGGTCACGTCCGGCTGGCAGCTGTTCCGTTGTGTTAAAGCCGGCGTCCTGCCGTTCCTCCGAGCCGCTGCTCTCTTCTTCCACTACCTGAACTCTACAGCACCACCTGCTGACCTGCTGGGTAACAGCACACACACACACACACACACACACACACACACACACACACACACACACACACACAGAGACACACGCACACACACAGAGACACACACACACACACACACACACACGAGAGCACACACACACACACACACACACACACACACAGAGACACACGCACACACACACACACACACGCACACACACACACACACGATTCCAGCACGGTTAGTTTTTTCTTCTTCTTTGAACATGGTCAACAGCTTTGATCCTCACACACTAAATGTTTTCATGTTAAACTGAAAGAAATCAAACTAATAATAATAATGATACTTAACCCTCTGATTACATGGACTTCTTCTGTTTTTGACATACGCTGTATGTCTCTCTGTGTCTCTCTCTGTCTCTCTCTGTCTCTCTCTGTGTGTCTCTATCTCTCTGTCTCTCTCTCTGTCTTTCTGTGTCTCTGTCTCTATGTGTCTCTGTGTGTCTCTCTGTGTGTCTCTGGGTCTCTCTGTCTCTCTGTGTCTCTCTGTGTGTCTCTGTCTCTCTGTGTTGAACTGCTGTATTGTTGCAGTGTCCGGTCCCGGTCAGTGGGAGGCGCTGCTCAGCTTCCTCAGTCTGCCCTCCAACCTGCTCCAACTGCACCACAGTCAACACACCCTGCTGGATCCACTCATACACAGGTAACACACACACACACACACCCTGCTGGATCCTCTCATACACAGGTAACACACACACACACACACACACACACCCTGCTGGATCCACTCATACACAGGTAACACACACACACACCCCCTGCTGGATCCTCTCATACACAGGTAACACACACACACACACCCTGCTGGATCCTCTCATACACAGGTAACAGACACACACACACCCTGCTGGATCCACTCATACACAGGTAACACACACACACACACCCTGCTGGATCCTCTCATACACAGGTAACACACACACACACACACCCTGCTGGATCCTCTCATACACAGGTAACACACACACACACCCTGCTGGATCCACTCATACACAGGTAACACACACCCTGCTGGATCCTCTCATACACAGGTAACAGACACACACACACCCTGCTGGATCCACTCATACACAGGTAACACACACACACACACACACACACACACACCCTGCTGGATCCACTCATACACACACACACACACACACACACACACACACACACACACCCTGCTGGATCCTCTCATACACAGGTAACACACACACACACCCTGCTGGATCCTCTCATACACAGGTAACAGACACACACACACCCTGCTGGATCCTCTCATACACAGGTAACACACACACACACCCTGCTGGATCCACTCATACACAGGTAACACACACACACACACCCCCTGCTGGATCCACTCATACACAGGTAACACACACACACACACACACCCTGCTGGATCCTCTCATACACAGGTAACACACACACACACACACCCTGCTGGATCCACTCATACACAGGTAACACACACACACAGAGGGACCGTCTCATGTTTCCTTCCCGTGTTTCAGGTGGTGTTGTCATCCAGGTGTGCGGCAGACGCTGCAGGGGGGCGGAGTCCTGGTCAAGTTCCCCAGAGAGTCCAACCGTCTGATCGAGCTGCCAGAAGATTACAGCGTGCTGATCAACCAGGCATCCAGCTTCACGTCAGTACACACACACACATATATACACACAGACACACACACACACACACACACACATATACACAAAGAGAGACACACACACACACACACACACACACACACACACACACACACACACACACACACACACATATACACACAGAGAGACACACACACACACACACACACACATATACACACAGAGAAACACACACACACACACACACACACACACATATACACACAGAGACACACACACATATATATATACACACACACAGACACACACACACATATATATATATACACACACACAGAGACACACACACACACATATATATATATATATACACACACACACAGAGACACACAGACACAGACACACACACACACACAGAGAGACACACACACACACAGAGACACACACACACACACAGAGAGACACACACACACACAGAGACACACAGATACACACACACACACACAGTGTTTTAGACATATGCAGAAAGATACGCCTGATTGGCTTACCTGCCTCTGGGGGCGGGTCCTACACACGTATTATAGTTTGACACATTTTGGGCAAATGTCAGTAGACACAGTGAGGGATCACAGTTTTACCTGTATTTACCTGTGTGTGTGTGTGTGTGTGTGTTTATCTGTGTGTGTGTGTTTATCTGTGTGTGTGTGTGTGTGTGTGTGTATCTGTGTGTATCTGTGTGTTTATCTGTGTGTGTTTACCTGTGTTTACCTCTGTGTGTGTGTGTGTGTGTGTGTATCTGTGTGTATCTGTGTGTGTCTACCTGTATTTACCTGTGTGTGTGTGTGTGTGTGTGTGTGTGTGTGTGTGTGTGTGTGTGTGTGTGTGTGTGTGTGTGTGTGTGTGTGTGTGTGTGTGTGTGTGTGTGTGTGTGTGTCTACCTGTGTTTACCTGTGTGTATCTGTGTGTTTTGTGTGCAGGTGTCCCCGGTCAGGTGGAGATAAGTCTCGGGCCCCCACCCTGTGTCTGGTGTGCGGCTGCATGCTGTGTTCTCAGAGTTACTGCTGTCAGACGGAGCTGGACGGAGAAGACGTGGGGGCCTGCACCGCCCACACCTCCACCTGTGGAGCTGGCCTCGGCCTCTTCCTCAGGTAACACTGCCCCCCCTCACCTCCACCTGTGGAGCTGGCCTCGGCCTCTTCCTCAGGTAACACCGCCCCCCCTCACCTCCACCTGTGGAGCTGGCCCCGACCTCTTCCTCAGGTAACACCGCCCCCCCTCACCTCCACCTGTGGAGCTGGCCTCGGCCTCTTCCTCAGGTAACACCGCCCCCCCTCACCTCCACCTGTGGAGCTGGCCTCGGCCTCTTCCTCAGGTAACACCGCCCCCCCTCACCTCCACCTGTGGAGCTGGCCTCGGCCTCTTCCTCAGGTAACACCGCCCCCCCTCACCCCCGTTAGAAGGGTTAGATTAGGGCAGCGAACTAAAAGACATTTCTCAGATCTAATGATTGTAGTCAGACTTCTTCAGCTTTAAGTGTTTTGAGAGTTATTTATCATCTGTTAACGTTAACGTTTCAGATGCAGATATGGAGATATTAACGGTCCAAAATGATGTCAAAAAGAGACATCAAATGTATCGGGGAAATGCCATTTCTTTTCAAATTGAAAAACGTCCATTTTCCCCCGCCAAATACACACACCTAAGTCTCCCACAACGAGGGGCAAGCCCTGCCTCTGAGATGTGTGTCCAGTCGTAGTCATGAATGTGTGATGAACGTAGTGTTGTGGTTATACACGTCAAGTTCAGAGAGGATGAGAGCTGACAACATTATGACCCTGCTCCGTTATGTCTCATACGTTGATTGGTCGTGACCACATGATTGTGATTTGAAACATTGTGATAGTCTGTCCCCGAAGGAAAATGTCCATCAAACAGCGCCATCTAGTGGACTTTATTTCATTATTCTAATACCAACAAGTTAAATTGTCATTTGCAATTTATAGAACAAAAGATCAATACTTTGTGTCTCTCTGTGTGTGTGTGTGTGTGTGTGTGTGTGTGTGTGTGTGTGTGTGTGTGTCTCTCTCTCTCTGTGTGTGTGTCTCTCTCTCTCTCTGTGTGTGTCTCTCTGTGTGTGTGTGTGTGTGTGTGTGTGTGTGTGTGTGTCTGTGTGTGTGTGTGTGTGTCTCTGTGTGTGTGTGTGTGTGTGTGTGTGTGTGTCTGTGTGTGTGTGTGTGTGTGTGTGTGTGTGTGTGTGTGTGTGTGTGTCTGTGTGTGTGTGTGTGTCTCTGTGTGTGTGTGTGTGTGTCTGTGTCTGTGTGTGTGTGTGTCTCTGTGTGTGTGTGTGTGTGTGTGTGTGTGCGTGCAGAGTCAGAGAGAGTCAGGTGTTGTTTGTAGCAGGTAAAACAAAGGGCTGTTTCTATCCTCCTCCATACCTCGACGACTACGGAGAGACAGACCAGGGCCTCAAGTAGGTCACACGCACACACACACACACACAGACACACAGAGACACACACACACACACACACACACACACACACACACACACAGATTTGGACCTTTATTCTGAAAATCCCTCTTCCTGTCCAGGCGGGGGAACCCACTCCACCTGTGTGCCGAGCGCTACAGGAAGATCCAGCGTCTGTGGCGGCAGCACGGCATCGCTGAGGTCATCGGCCACGCTCAGGAGGCCAATCAGACGCTGGTTGCCATCGACTGGCAGCACCTGTGATGCTGCCCCCCCCCGGCCTCTCGGCCAATCAGCTTCCTGCGGCCCGGCGCTGAGCTCAGACCAGCTTTCAGGGATTCTTTCAGGACGTTTTGGTTTCTCCACCATTCACAGAGAGGGACTAACTCTGACTCCGCCCTCTCACACACTCACAGGAAGTTAGAAAGTTTATTTTGGATTTTTTTTAATTAGATTTGGACCTTTTAGTTTGTGACTTTATTGTGAAAGTTTAAAAGTCTTTAACAGTAAACCAAAGTGAAGCCCCGCCCACCTGGCGCCCGCGTTTCATCATCTCCGATCTCTTTGTTAGAGGGGATACAGCTACGGCAGGAAGCTACGCTAAATCTCCCAAAATCTGAGCTAATATAATAACATATGTTTAACTCAAAGCACCATCTCCTTCATAACCCTAACCAGCGGTTTTGGGGTCGTTGCCGTGGCAGTTTCCCTTCTAGATTTAATCGTGATTGTGTTGCATGATGGGAAATAGTAGCCTTGGACACGTTCAATCTCTAAACACTTGAGGACGCTTCACTGTCTCTGAAAACAGTTCGAAAACGCACGCTGAGGATCATGGGTAATGTAGTATTCAGAGACAGAAACAAAGTGTAGATGATGAACTTCATTTAAAAGGAACGCAGCTAGAACCGAAAGGCTTTTATTTTGAAATCTGATTCCCAGAATGCAGTGCTTCTGCATCATGAATGATCAGTGGAGACAGGAATATTAATAATAATCCTTTAAACACATATCAGATCAGAGGTTTTATTTTAAGAGGCTTCGTCTTCTCCGGTTTGTTTTTCGGCGAGCTGTGTGATGTCACTTCCTGTTGAAATGAGTTGAATATTGTTTTTTTATGAGTTTGTGCTGAAAAGTGACGAGAGAGTCGGACAGAAACAGGAAACCTCCGTTTATTTATTTATTTATTAGTTTGATATAAAAGTCGGATTTAGTTTCTTCTTCACGTTTTCAGCGATGGCGTTGGCGGCATGGCGCCTTTCATTTATCACATCGGACGTGTTAATATGTGAATTCGTGTATAAACGTGTACAATATTGTAACAAAACCAATAAAAACTTTAAAAGGAGTTCGTTTCTGTCTTATTTATTATTTAAGATTGTTTTTTTGCCATTTTCAGCCTTTATTTTGAAAGGACAGATGAAGACATGAAAGGGAAGAGGGAGAGAGGGTGGGGGGGGGGGGGGGGAGAATGACATGCAGCAAAGGGCCGCAGGGCGGAGTCAAACCTGCGGCCGCTGCGTCGAGGACTCAACCTCTAGGGGCGCCCGCTCTACCAGCTGAGCTAACCGGGCGCCCGTGATTCCGTCAGATTGAAGATGTTTCAGACTTTTATTTATTTTATCAGATTAATAATAAAGTTTACAGATAATAACACAACACATAATTACCAGAACCTCTAAGTTTACAGTCTGACCTCCATCTGACATCTGTCTGACCTCTGACCTCCGTCTGACCTCAGTCTCTCTGTCTGACCTCAGTCTCTCCGTCTGACCTCCGTCTGACATCTGTCTGACCTCTGACCTCCGTCTGACCTCAGTCTCTCTGTCTGACCTCCGTCTGACATCTGTCTGACCTCAGTCTCTCAGTCTGACCTCCGTCTGACATCTGTCTGACCTCAGTCTCTCCGTCTGACATCTGTCTGACCTCAGTCTCTCCGTCTGACCTCCGTCTGACCTCAGTCTCTCCGTCTGACCTCCGTCTGACCTCAGTCTCTCCGTCTGACCTCCGTCTGACCTCTGACCTCCGTCTGACCTCAGTCTGACCTCAGTCTCTCCGTCTGACCTCCGTCTGACCTCCGTCTGACCTCTGACCTCCGTCTGACCTCAGTCTCTCTGTCTGACCTCAGTCTCTCCGTCTGACCTCCATCTGACATCTGTCTGACCTCTGACCTCCGTCTGACATCAGTCTCTCTGTCTGACCTCAGTCTCTCCGTCTGACCTCCGTCTGACCTCAGTCTCTGTCTGACCTCAGTCTCTCCGTCTGACCTCAGTCTCTCCGTCTGACCTCCGTCTGACCTCTGACCTCCGTCTGACCTCCTTGACCTCGCTCTGACCTCAGTCTCTCCGTCTGACCTCCGTCTGACTGATCCCCGTCTGACTCAGTCTGACCTCCGTCTGACATCTCGTCTGACCTCCGTCTCTCCGTCTGACCTCGTCTCCGTCTGACCTCTCCGTCTGACCTCAGTCTTCTCCGTCTGACCTCCAGTCTGACCTCAGACCTCCGTCTGACCGTCTGACCTCAGTCTCTCCGTCTGACCTCCGTCTGACCTCTGACCTCCGTCTGACCTCTGACCTCCGTCTGACCTCAGTCTCTCCGTCTGACCTCCGTCTGACCTCTGTCTGACCTCAGTCTCTCCGTCTGACCTCCGTCTGACCTCCGTCTGACCTCCGTCTGACCTCAGTCTCTCCGTCTGACCTCCGTCTGACCTCTGACCTCCGTCTGACCTCCGTCTCTCCGTCTGACCTCCGTCTCCTGACCTCAGAGGGTTAAATGTGAAATGCAAAAGATGTGACATTCTGTTAAAGTACGTAGTAAGTAAAGTGTAAGTGTGTGTCTGTGTGTGTGTGTGTGTGTGTGTGTGTGTGCGTGTGTGTGTGTGTGTGTGTGTGTTTCTGTCTATGTGTGCGTGTCTGTGTGTGTGTGTGTGTGTGTGTTTCTGTCTGTGTGTGCGTGTCTGTGTGTGTGTGTGTTTCTGTCTATGTGTGCGTGTGTGTGTAGACCATTAAACACACAACTGGTCACACAACAATCCTTTCCACTTTCTACAATGGTTTAATACTTTACATTTTCCTGATGATACTCGCACACTTTTACTGAAGGAACATTTACACTGCAGGACTTTTACTGTAACAGAGTATTTGTACAGTGTGGTGTTAGGACTTTTACTGTAACAGAGTATTTGTACAGTGTGGTGTTAGGACTTTTACTGTAACAGAGTATTTGTACAGTGTGGTGTTAGGACTTTTACTGTAACAGAGTATTTGTACAGTGTGGTGTTAGGACTTTTACTGTAACAGAGTATTTGTACAGTGTGGTGTTAGGACTTTTACTGTAACAGAGTATTTGTACAGTGTGGTGTTAGGACTTTTACTGTAACAGAGTATTTGTACAGTGTGGTGTTAGGACTTTTACTGTAACAGAGTATTTGTACAGTGTGGTGTTAGGACTTTTACTGTAACAGAGTATTTGTACAGTGTAGTGTTAGGACTTTTACTGTAACAGAGTATTTGTACAGTGTAGTGTTAGGACTTTTACTGTAAGAGTTTTTGTACAGTGTGGTGTTAGGACTTTTACTGTAACAGAGTATTTGTACAGTGTGGTGTTAGGACTTTTACTGTAACAGAGTATTTGTACAGTGTGGTGTTAGGACTTTTACTGTAACAGAGTATTTGTACAGTGTGGTGTTAGGACTTTTACTGTAACAGAGTATTTGTACAGTGTAGTGTTAGGACTTTTACTGTAACAGAGTATTTGTACAGTGTGGTGTTAGGACTTTTACTGTAAGAGAATTTGTACAGTGTGGTGTTAGGACTTTTACTGTAACAGAGTATTTGTACAGTGTGGTGTTAGGACTTTTACTGTAACAGAGTATTTGTACAGTGTAGTGTTAGGACTTTTACTGTAACAGAGTATTTGTACAGTGTAGTGTTAGGACTTTTACTGTAACAGAGTATTTGTACAGTGTGGTGTTAGGACTTTTACTGTAACAGAGTATTTGTACAGTGTGGTGTTAGTGTAGTATATCTCAATACTTCTTCCAGCGCCGGCTTGCTTCTTACTTTAAACTACGACCCTCGTAACAACGTGGAGAGACTGGAGAGCTGCCTGGGCCTCTCGTCAGAGCCTTGAGAGGAGGAAGCTGCTGCTTAGCATCAAACCAATTAGCAGTAAGTGGGAGGATTAGGGCTGATCTCCCGTTAATGGGATCAGAGCCGATCACAGCTTTAGGATCAAGAGTCCCAGCTCGCTCACATTCACACTTTTCTTCTGCAGGAAAATATCAGCGTGGAGGAGCCCACTGCCGGTCTGCCCACGGCTTTTATGTGAATATTTGGTTTTATTTGATGGCAGACCCCTCTGCCCCCCCAGCAGTATGGACTGTCCGCACCTGCAGCACGGCATTATGGGTCTGAAACCAGGAGTTCTGGCCGAGGCGTGTTCAGCTTCTTTCTGGAACGGATTAAAACTGTGAAACTCTGACGGATTCTCAAAACTGCTCGCCGCAAAAAGGAAACTGAGACCTGGAACTGTTTTCTTTTATCTCATATCTTATATATCTATAACTGATAGCTGGTTTCTCAGTGATCGTTTGTATTGATTTCAGTCGTGTGTTTTGATCAAACCAAGAGGTTAAAATGCCGTTCATGCCGGTGAAGTTCAACCTGCAGAAGCGGGTGAAGCTGGCGCAGGGCCTGTGGATGATCTACTGGCTCTCGGTCATCGTGGGGATCCTCATCTTCAGCCTCGGCATCTTCTTCAAGATCGAGCTGCGGAAGAGAAGCGAGATGATGGACAGCAACGAGAGCCACTTAGTGCCCAACCTGCTGATCCTGGTGGGCTTGTTGGCCTGCGGGCTCAACGCCTTTGGAGGGAAGGTGTGCCACGACTCTCTGGACCCCATGAAGTTTGCCAAGTGGAAGCCGATGCTGCGCTCGTACCTGCTGCTGTGCTGCGGCTTCAACGGGCTGCTGCTGCTCACGGCGCTGCTCTGCTTCCTCATGCAGTTCGCCGTGTACCTGACGCTCGCCGAGGGCCTGAAGAACAGCATCAAGTTCTACAAGGACACAGACACGCCCGGGCGCTGCTTCATGAAGAGGACGCTGGACATGACGCAGATCGAGTTTCGCTGCTGCGGAAACAACAACTTCAGGGACTGGTTCGAGGTGCAGTGGATCAGCAACCGCTACCTGGACATGAGCAACGACCTGGTCAAAGAGTGAGTACACCCAGACCCGACAGTCAGCCAATCGTGTTTGGGTCAAATGTCTTTATTACATCTGGCACATTATAAAACAAATAAGATTCTAGAAGTCAATCAAGTTTATTGGTGTTTTAAGCCCCCAACGTTTTCTTCCAGGCAGTGCTGCCTGGAAGGCACTAGGGTTAGGCAATGGTTATGGTTATGGTTAAGTTTGGGTTAAGTTTGGGTTAGGGTTATGGTTATGGTTAAGGTTATGGTTAAGGTTTGTGGTTAAGGTTATGGTTAGGTTTAGGTTTAGGTGCCTTGAAGTCAACGGTCACAGCGCTGCCTGGAAGGAGACGTTGGGGGCTTAAAACACCATCGAGCGCCAATCAAGTGTTTGGGTTAAATGTCTTTATTACATCATGCACTTTATAAATAGAATAAGATTAATTTATTGTTTCACTTCATACCTTTCCTGTAACGTCCTGAAGAAGGCTGGCAGCCGAAACGTGACAAAGTAAAGTTTTTAATCTTATTTTTGTCCGACTGTGCTTTTGATTGGTTCACACCGTCCTACCAAAGAGCTTTCACAAAGACTAGTTCCAAGAAGCTCGTCTTTGGTATTTCATTGGATATTTTTCAGTTTTCTGATGTTTTATAGACCGGACATTTAATCGACTAATCAAAAAGAAATCGGTAATGAAAACAACCATTTGTTGCAGCTCTAGAATCAGTTCATCCAGAATAATAATGACAAATATCATGACATCCTGACATGACTTTGTATGTTAACAAAGATCGTAACAGAGACACTTTGGTTCAGTCATCTGATCCTGTTATTGGTTTATCTTGTCTTGCTTAAATGTTTTTTTTTATCATTTTTTTATTGAGAAAGGCACAAGATGAACAACATTAAACATCACAGTTTTAGCCCTTTTCTTTTCTTCAGCCCCCCTATCCCTTAACACACACACACACACACACACACACACACACACACACACACACACAATGTAAGCCAATCCAAAACTCCAACCAGACCAACCCCCCACCCTAGATCTCTCCCACCAAAAACAAAACAAAAGACACGGACCACTCCATCGAAACAATTTCAAGAAGTGGTTGGCCCATTGCTGCCAGGTTAAGGTATGTGACGGCTTTCCTTAGAGAAGAGTCCTGCACACTGACCATTACGCAAGCAATAATCTATTTAGAAAAATATGTTTCGTTGTATTTTTCTAAATAGATTATTGCTTGCGTAATGGTCAGTGTGCAGGACTCTTCTCTAAGCTTTTGATTATATCTTAGGCACCTGCCCGACAACGGAGGTGTGCAAAAAAGCCTTCTTACATTTCTGACTTTCCTGCCAAGTTAACTTCTGTCTTCAGTTTCTGTGGCTCATATGAGTCTCAGAGCTCCGCGGCCGGCAGAGAGAGAGTTTGGTTGAAGGGGGTCAGTGGAGGATCAATGAGGGATTTAAGGAGGGAAAAGTTACTGTGCAGAGGTCGATGTACCAGCTTCTCCTCTCTAAGTCTATAATCTCTCAGGATCTGATTTCCACCTCGCTGCGGGTTACACGCCCGCTAACATGACAAGGTTAAACCAAACCAGTCGCCTGAGTGAGCATTTGATTCTCTGCTGAAAAACAATACGGGCGCCTAGGTAGCTCACCTGGTAGAGCAGGTGCCTATATGCAGAGGCTCAGTCCTCGACGTAGCTGCTCAGGGTTCAAGTCTGACCTGCGGCCATTTGCTGCATGTCTTCCCCCTCTCTCTCCCCCCTTTCCTGTCTACAGCTGTCCTGTCTATTAAAGGCCCTCATACTCTGCTTCTGACTGGCTAGTAGTCCTTACCTAGGTACTGTCAGGACACGCCCTCATACTCTGCTTCTGACTGGCTAGTAGTCCTTACCTAGGTACTGTCAGGACCCTCATACTCTGCTTCTGACTGGCTAGTAGTCCTTACCTAGGTACTGTCAGGACCCTCATACTCTGCTTCTGACTGGCTAGTAGTCCTTACCTAGGTACTGTCAGGGCCCTCATACTCTGCTTCTGACTGGCTAGTAGTCCTTACCTAGGTACTGTCAGGGCACGCCCTCATACTCTGCTCCTGACTGGCTAGTAGTCCTTACCTAGGTACTGTCAGGGCACGCCCTCATACTCTGCTTCTGACTGGCTAGTAGTCCTTACCTAGGTACTGTCAGGGCCCTCATACTCTGCTTCTGACTGGCTAGTAGTCCTTACCTAGGTACTGTCAGGGCACGCCCTCATACTCTGCTCCTGACTGGCTAGTAGTCCTTACCTAGGTACTGTCAGGACCCTCATACTCTGCTTCTGACTGGCTAGTAGTCCTTACCTAGGTACTGTCAGGACCCTCATACTCTGCTTCTGACTGGCTAGTAGTCCTTACCTAGGTACTGTCAGGACCCTCATACTCTGCTTCTGACTGGCTAGTAGTCCTTACCTAGGTACTGTCAGGGCCCGCCCTCATACTCTGCTTCTGACTGGCTAGTAGTCCTTACCTAGGTACTGTCAGGGCACGCCCTCATACTCTGCTTCTGACTGGCTAGTAGTCCTTACCTAGCTACTGTCAGGGCCCTCATACTCTGCTTCTGACTGGCTAGTAGTCCTTACCTAGGTACTGTCAGGGCCCTCATACTCTGCTTCTGACTGGCTAGTAGTCCTTACCTAGCTACTGTCAGGACACGCCCTCATACTCAAAATCCGGGAACATTTTCAGCTCAGAAGCAGAAATACCTCCAAAACAGGTAATGCTTTTATCTTTGTAAACTTAAAACGGGGACACTGCCCCACTAGACCTAGAGCTGTACTGGGGCACAGCCCCCTCTAGGGGGGTCCATGGGCATGCCCCCTGTAAGAAAATGTTGTCTATTTTAACGTTTAAATGCATCAATCTCAGGCATATGCCTATTTTTTTTTAAAGTAAGTGCTGTAGTACAACTAACAGGAGACAAGTTATAATTGAGGTAAGTTTGGAGACACTGTGTGTGTGTGTGTGTGTGCGTGTGTGTGCGTGCGTGCGTGTGTGTGTGTGTGTGTGTATGCGTGTGTGTCTGTGTGTGTCTGTGTGTGTGTGTCTGTGTGTGTCTGTGTGTGCGTGTGTGTGCGTGCGTGTGTGTGTGTGTCTGTGTGTGTGTCTGTGTGTGTGTGTGTGTATGTCTGTGTCTCTGTGTGTGTGTGTGTGTGGGTGTGTGTGTGTGTGTGTGTGTGTGTGTGTGTGTGTGTGTGTGTGTGTGTCTGTGTCTCTGTGTGTGTGGGTCTCTGTGTGTGTGTGTGTGTGTGTGTGTGTGTGTGTGTGTGTGTGTGTGTGTGTGTGTGTGTGTGTGTGTGTGTGTGTGTGTGTGTGTGTGTGTGTGTGTGTGTCTGTGTGTGTGTGTCTGTGTGTGTATGTCTGTGTCTCTGTGTGTGACTGTGTGTGTGTGTATGTCTGTGTCTCTGTGTGTGTCTGTGTGTGTGTGCGTGTGTGTGTGTGTGTGTGTGTGTCTGTGTCTGTGTGTGTGTGTGTGTGTGTGTGTGTATATGTCTGTGTCTCTGTATGTGTGTGTGTGTGTGTGTGTGTGTGTGTGTGTGTGTGTGTGTGTGTGTGTGTGTGTGTGTGTGTGTGTGTGTGTGTGTGTGTGTGTGTCTGTGTCTCTGTTACTACGGTAGGAAAGATGCGTCGTTTGTGATTTAATAACATTTCATTGTAGAGTAATTGATGACGGAAGTTTGAATCTGTGAATGTCTTTCTAACTGTATTGAAGTTGAGCTCTGAGCAGCGCTGCTCTGGCTGTCTGGAGCCTGCACGTGTAGGGTGTGCAGCTATACGTTTGGTCAGTGTTTTCTTTCTTTCATTCCAATTTCGGGTCTGTCAGTCACAGTGAAAACTGAGGACATTTCAGGGGACAGCTGCAGCTGGGGACAGGTCACCAAAACCGGGGACGTCTGGTCACCCTACGTTAAGCTCAGGACGCAGCCACGGTGTCTCTGCTGAATAGTCTCAGGAAGGAACTGGTTAGGAAGTAAATGAAGTTAACTGTTGACACAACACAGTACCGTGAGATATTTAAATGAGCTGATACATGGTTAAACCTGATTGGCTCTTACCAGTGTATCTCTGTGTGGACTTGGTCCACAGCAATCCCACCAATCAGTCCCAAAACCTCCCAGTTAGAGAGGAAATGATCTAACATATTCTTTATAAAACCTCCCAGTTAGAGAGGAAATGATCAAATATATTCTTAGATCATTTCCTCTGGGAGGAACCTGGGAGGTTTTGGGACTGATTGGTGGGATTGCTGTGGACCAAGTACACACTGAGATACACTGGTAAGAGCCAATCAGATTTAACCATGTATCAGCTCATTTAAATATCTCACGTTACTGTGTTGTGTCAACAGTTAACTTCATTTAATATTGGATGAGGAGTTTTCTTTTGCGGGGTGTAAATGTTCCACCAGAACCAGTTCCTTCCTGAGACTATTCAGCAGTGACACCGTGGCTGCGTCCTGAGCTTAGACCGTTGTGATTGGTTTAAAGAAATGCAAACAACCCACAGCGTTTTATTCTCCTATCCCAGAATGCATCTGTGGTGTAGCCAGACCTTCCTCCACAGCGCTGTGGTGGTTTCAGGTCTGAAGCGTGTTGTAGCGCCATGTTTGCGTGACTCCATCTCGTGTCTCTGTGTTAATGAGCTTAAGAGATAAAACTCTCTCTCTCTGAGATGATTATTTCTCATTATCCAGTTTTAACCTCCTGAGAGCCATCAGGCCACGCCCACTGCATGTTCCTGCCAATCACTCACAGGCCTTATCACCAGTAACATCCCACAGTGTCACATGACCAGTTGTCCTTTTGTTAACTCTTACAACAGATAGTCAATGATGCTTTGTTTATACAGCACATTTACATGATGATTAATCATCCCTTAAAGAAAATATAAAATGGCTAAAATAGAATAACACCGGTATTAAATACAAGAATAAAAGTTACAGTGCAGTGTAAGAAAAGAACAATTACTTAAAGAAAGGCAGCATCTTCGGCCTTGATTTAGGGTCCAGGGTTTGAGTCCGACATGTGGCGGTTTTCCTGCATGTCTTCCCCCCTCTTTCTCTCTTTTCATATCTTAGCTTTCCTCTCTAATAAGGACAGAAATGCCCAAAAATTAGAAGAAAGTGTGAGTTGCAGCGGACTTGCAGTTTTCTAAGAGTTTGTTTCAGATGTGACAAATGGGGGCTCGTCTGTCACAAGACAAAATAAACATATTATATTATATTACAAATATATATATATATATATTCCAAAAAGATTTCAAAACACTGATTCTGATTTTGTAATTGTCTTAATGTGGCTGTTGAAGTTCAGCTTTGAGTCCATGACTACACCAAGATTTCTGCCTTTGTCTGTTTTTAACATTGCCAATTGAAGGTGAGCGCTGACTTTTAATCATTCCTCTTTGGCTCCAAAACCAACTACCTTATTTTGGTTTTGATTTAATTTAAGAAACTTCTGGAACATCTAATCATGAGCGATGTGATGAGGCCCCAGAATGGAGCCTTGAGGAACTCCGCACGTCATATATGTCCGCTCAGATGCGTAATTAACTACAGACACAAAGTAGTCCCTGTTCTTTAAGTAGGATTCAAACCACTTTAGTAGGCTACTGTGCCAGAAAGTCCAACGCAGTTTTCCAATTGGTCAAATGCAGCACTGAGAATCAGGAATACTTAAAGTCCTTGCACACTGAGTCCGATGGATAATCCAAAATGGAGTCTTGAAGCAGTAAGGATGATTTTATTGTCCTCTGTCTTCTTAAAAAGAGAAAAAGAAACGGGAAACATTGGGTCCATCCAAAACTGAGATTGTTCCACCTCCTTATCAAGGAGCTGTGGGATTATGCCCATCCATCCATGTCAGCGCCTCACTTTGATGCTTTGCTAGCGATGCTGGAGACACATTAAAATGAAGAACACCAACTGATCCTGAACAGAGGCTGGCACTAAGTGTCAAAACACCTCAAAGTGTTTCCTACGGATGCAAAAAAAACAGAAAGAAAAGTTTCCGCGCCAGTGTGTAAACATTATTGACACAATGTGAGGTCATATTTATTTTTTGGTGTGCGAAACTTTCAGCAAATATTTCAAACTCATTGTGCAAGGACCATAAGACTAAACTTTTGACCCTGTAGAGTTTAGAGTTCAGAGAGCTTCACTGGCCCTCATGGGGAAATTGATCTGCAGTTGGCGGTACAAAAAACAACAAAACAAAATTAGGGAATGCAATTTCTGAAGAAATTTTGAAGACATTTTCTGAAGAAATTGCGGTGTGAATGCTGTATGTTGAAACGCTGACACTACACTGGAGTGCTGACTTGATTTTTGTAAGAAGAAGGTGAAGTAGTGAGAATAGTTGAAAAAGTGGGAATGGGTTTAATTGGCATGAATGTCTTTGAAAAGTTGAATAATACCCAGAATGTTTGAAAGATGTGGAATATAATGATATACTATTTGTAGTTAATTTTAAGATGATGATAAATGGGATTACTGGCTTCAATTTGGATAAAGAAGCAGCTAAAGGAGAATGAATGAGTCTGAAAAGTGGGAAATGTGTCCTATTAGGTAATCTCAATCAACTGACACAGACACATGTACAAATACACACACACACACACACACACACACACAAGAGGAGGGGAAGAGGAGAAGAAAAGGAGAGGAGGAGAGGAAGAAAGGAGGTGTTGTCAGCTAACATGATGTCATGATGGACTAACTGACAAACTGACTGACTCTGACCTGAAACTGACCTCAGGCCTTAACGCCAAGACGAGGCTCTGGCACACCTTTGATGGTCCTGCTTCTAGCTCGAAAACCCTAACTCCTATCGCTTAATGTTTAATACTGTGGGAGATATACATATACACACACACACACACACACACACACACACACACACACACACACACACACACACACACACACATACACACACTTAATTGCACATTAACAAACGAAAATGTTTGTTTTTGCTCCTAATCTCCACCCAGAGGCAAGAGTGAGTGGTCAGAGTTTAAAGCTTTAGTTAGTAACTTTTTGATATTAATGAGCATCCGTTACATTCAAGCCAAATGAGTTGCTACAAAGCTAATTAAGACTATCAGCTCCACACAACTCTCTCTGGATTTCTCAGTGTGACTATGTTCAGAGGATTGGAACCTTATAAATAAGAACCTTCGTTTCACAATCTCACAGCCCGTGGTCAGTCTACCTCGGATGGTTTGGACATTATAGGTAATAATCTAAATCCTTACTGAGAAAATAAACAGGACTTTTACTTCCAGAACCTCACTGTTGAGCTCTATTAAAGACCTTAAGTGAGAGTTTGGGGGATTTGAGGGTTCGGAGGGTTTGAGGGTTCGAGAGTTCGAGAGTTCGAGGGTTCGAGGGTTTGACCATTAACTGTGTCCGTCTCTGTCCTGCAGTCGTGTCCTGAGTAACGTGGAAGGGAAGTACCTGATGGACAGTGTCCCGTTCAGCTGCTGTAACCCGGGGTCACCGCGGCCCTGCATCCAGCACCACCTGACCAATAACTCCGCCCACTACGACTACGACCACCGCATCGAGGAGCTCAACATCTGGACCCGCGGCTGCCGAGAGGCGCTCTTCTCTTACTTCAGCAGCATGATGAACAGCATCAGCGTGCTCATCCTCGCCACCATTATCCTGGAGGTAAGGCTCCACCCACAACACGCTGCAGCCAATCAGCATCCAGCCTGATCCCTGCTGTTGCCTAGATTCCAGTTCAGACAGATGATTCACAACAAGACGAGTGGAAACTTGTCAGCTTTTGTCAGGCTTTTTAAGCTTTTTCTCAACACTTTTTTTGCCATTCTTGTGCCTCCTTCTCTGTCACTCTCTCTCTGTTTTAGCATTTTGTCTTCTCTCGTTCTAAAACCTCTGGAGACCAGCTGAGATGGGCTAAAACAGTTTCATCTCATCACAAATCTTTGGTCTGAACTGGACTTAAAGGGACAGTCCAAAATTAAGTGAAATGTTTTTCTTGTCTTCCTCTCTGAATTAGATGTTAAATGTCTAATGTTGTTTTGTCTGAAACCCAAAGATATTCATATTCAAAATATTCATTTTTGTCGATCGACTAATCAATTAGTCAACTAACCATTGCAGCTTTAGATATCTACACAGGTAAAAGCCATATCTATCATCAGGAACATTAGTTTTGTCAGGGCGTTGGTGACAGAAGAATCCTGAGACAGAAACAGGAAACAGGTCTTTCAGTGATTCTC
The DNA here is from genome assembly GCF_031162955.1 of Sander vitreus. Classification (NCBI taxonomy): domain Eukaryota; kingdom Metazoa; phylum Chordata; class Actinopteri; order Perciformes; family Percidae; genus Sander; species Sander vitreus. The sequence goes on along the minus strand of NC_135877.1, from coordinate 23,794,031 downwards.
CTAAATTGACTGCTTTAACGTGGTGGGCGGGTTGGGGATTACAAGGAAACAGGTGTACATGTCCTGAAGAAGTTAAGGAGAAAACACAAGACTTTCACCAGGAAACAGGTGTTCATGTCCTGAAGAAGTTAAGGAGAAAACACAAGACTTTCACCAGGAAACAGGTGTTCATGTCCTGAAGAAGTTAAGGAGAAAACACAAGACTTTCACCAGGAAACAGGTGTTCATGTCCTGAAGAAGTTAAGGAGAAAACACAAGACTTTCACCAGGAAACAGGTGTTCATGTCCTGAAGAAGTTAAGGAGAAAACACAAGACTTTCACCAGGAAACAGGTGTTCATGTCCTGAAGAAGTTAAGGAGAAAACACAAGACTTTCACCCAGGAAACAGGTGTTCATGTCCTGAAGAAGTTAAGGAGAAAACACAAGACTTTCACCCAGGAAACAGGTGTTCATGTCCTGAAGAAGTTAAGGAGAAAACACAAGACTTTCACCCAGGAAACAGGTGTTCATGTCCTGAAGAACTTAAGGAGAAAACACAAGACTTTCACCAGGAAACAGGTGTTCATATCCTGAAGAAGTTAAGGAGAAAACACAAGACTTTCACCCAGGAAACAGGTGTTCATGTCCTGAAGAAGTTAAGGAGAAAACACAAGACTTTCACCCAGGAAACAGGTGTTCATGTCCTGAAGAAGTTAAGGAGAAAACACAAGACTTTCACCCAGGAAACAGGTGTTCATGTCCTGAAGAAGTTAAGGAGAAAACACAAGACTTTCACCCAGGAAACAGGTGTTCATGTCCTGAAGAAGTTAAGGAGAAAACACAAGACTTTCACCAGGAAACAGGTGTTCATGTCCTGAAGAAGTTAAGGAGAAAACACAAGACTTTCACCCAGGAAACAGGTGTTCATGTCCTGAAGAAGTTAAGGAGAAAACACAAGACTTTCACCCAGGAAACAGGTGTTCATGTCCTGAAGAAGTTAAGGAGAAAACACAAGACTTTCACCAGGAAACAGGTGTTCATGTCCTGAAGAAGTTAAGGAGAAAACACAAGACTTTCACCAGGAAACAGGTGTTCATGTCCTGAAGAAGTTAAGGAGAAAACACAAGACTTTCACCCAGGAAACAGGTGTTCATGTCCTGAAGAAGTTAAGGAGAAAACACAAGACTTTCACCCAGGAAACAGGTGTTCATGTCCTGAAGAAGTTAAGGAGAAAACACAAGACTTTCACCCAGGAAACAGGTGTTCATGTCCTGAAGAAGTTAAGGAGAAAACACAAGACTTTCACCCAGGAAACAGGTGTTCATGTCCTGAAGAAGTTAAGGAGAAAAACACAAGACTTTCACCCAGGAAACAGGTGTTCATGTCCTGAAGAAGTTAAGGAGAAAACACAAGACTTTCACCAGGAAACAGGTGTTCATGTCCTGAAAGAAGTTAAGGAGAAAACACAAGACTTTCACCCAGGAAACAGGTGTTCATGTCCTGAAGAAGTTAAGGAGAAAACACAAGACTTTCACCCAGGAAACAGGTGTTCATGTCCTGAAGAAGTTAAGGAGAAAACACAAGACTTTCACCAGGAAACAGGTGTTCATGTCCTGAAGAAGTTAAGGAGAAAACACAAGACTTTCACCAGGAAACAGGTGTTCATGTCCTGAAGAAGTTAAGGAGAAAACACAAGACTTTCACCAGGAAACAGGTGTTCATGTCCTGAAGAAGTTAAGGAGAAAACACAAGACTTTCACCAGGAAACAGGTGTTCATGTCCTGAAGAAGTTAAGGAGAAAACACAAGACTTTCACCAGGAAACAGGTGTTCATGTCCTGAAGAAGTTAAGGAGAAAACACAAGACTTTCACCCAGGAAACAGGTGTTCATGTCCTGAAGAAGTTAAGGAGAAAACACAAAACTTTCACCCAGGAAACAGGTGTTCATGTCCTGGAAGTCTCCTAAAGAGGCGGTGGCAGTGGATAAACCCACGGGACACACAGACAGTAAGTTACTCTGAGAAAGACAGTTACTCTGAGACAGGAAGTTACTCTGACTCGGGATGTCTCACTTCCAAACCGTCTCTAATTAAAAAAAAAACGAATCCACAAACACTCTTTGTGATGAGAGTTGTTTGGTATTCCTGATGCACCTTGTTGATGACTTGAACTACCCGACACTTTACCTCTGATGTCATACCTCCTGATCGTGTAGAGAAAGCATTTGATTGGACAGGAGCGGCAGCGGGCGTGGCTGTTCCAGAAAAAGCACAGCAGCAGAGTTTATTAGGAAACCTAAACCTGCCTCTCACCTGCTGCTGTTTTTAATCTTGGAGGACTTTCTCTGGGAGGTGAACGCAGGATACCTTCTGGTCTTAATCTTTTAAAAGGGGATAATGGCAGCACACCTGCAGCAAGTTACCCAAAGCAACTTTACATGTCCAAGGTTAACAGTATAATTGATTAGGGATTGATTAGCGTTAGCGCTGATGACGAACCCAACCAGATTTAGCTCTGCTGCTGCACACACCAGACTCTTTAAATGTCCTTTTCAGAGCAGAGCAGATAGCCTTTATTGTCATTTAACTGTACATACAGAGTGCACATAAGAACAAAATGTCCTTCCACTAGCTCTTAAATAATGCCTTCACTATAAAAAATGCCCCATGCAAATACAGTTATTACACATGTTTATAAATAGCCTACAGTTATTGCACGTTTATAAATAGTTATTGCACATTTATGAATAAGTACAACTATTGCACGTTTATGAATAAGTAGTTATTGCACGTTTATAAATAAGTACAGTTATTACACATTTATAAATAAGTACAGTTATTACACATGTTTATAAATAATTAGTTATTTCACATGATAATAAATAAGTACAATTATTACACATGATAATAAATAAGTAATTACACATGTTTATAAATAAGTAGTTATGACACGTTTATAAATAAGTAATTATTACCCATGTTTATAAATAAGTAGTTATTACACATGTTTATAAATAAGTAGTGCACATGTTTATAAATAAGTAGTAGTTATTACACGTTGATAAATAAGTAGTTATTACACATGTTTATAAATAAGTAGTTATTACACATGTTTATAATAATAAATAAGTACAGTTATTGCACATTTATAAATAAGTACAGTTATTACACATTTATAAAAAAGTACTTATTACACGTTTATAAATAAGTACAGTTATTGCACATTTATAAATAAGTAGTTATTACACACATTTGTAAATAAGTAGTTGTTACACATGTTTATAAATAAGTAGTTATTACACATGATAATAAATAAGTAGTTATTACACATGTTTATAAATAAGTACAGTTATTGCACATTTATAAATAAGTAGTTATTACACGTTTATAAATAAGTACAGTTATTGCACATTTATAAATAAGTAGTTATTGCACATTTATAAATAGTTATTGCATGTTTATAAATAAGTAGTTATTACACATGTTTATATATAAGTAATTATTGCACATTTATAAATAAGTACAGTTATTGCACATGTTTATAAATAAGTATAGTTATTACACGTTTATAAATAAGTAGTTATTGCACATTTATAAATAAGTACAGTTATTACACGTTGATAAATAAGTAGTTATTACACGTTGATAAATAAGTAGTTATTACACTTGTTTATAAATAAGTAGTTATTACACATTTATAAATAAGTAGTTATTGCACGTTTATAAATAAGTTATTTCACCTTCATAAATAAGTACAGTTATTACACGTTTATAAATAAGTAATTATTGCACATTTATAAATAAGTACAGTTATTGCACATGTTTATAAATACATATAGTTATTACACGTTTATAAATAAGTACAGTTATTGCACATTTATAAATAAGTACAGTTATTACACATGTTTATAAATAAGTAATTATTGCACATTTATAAATAAGTAGTTATTGCACATGTTTATAAATAAGTACAGTTATTACACATTTATAAATAAGTAATTATTGCACATGTTTATAAATAAGTAGTTATTGCACATGTTTATAAATAAGTACAGTTATTGCACATTTATAAATAAGTACAGTTATTACACATTGATAGTTATTACACATGTTTATAAATAAGTAGTTATTGCACGTTTATAAATAAGTTGTTATTGCACATTTATAAATAAGTACAGTTATTGCACGTGTTTATAAATACATATAGTTATTACACGTTTATAAATAAGTACAGTTATTGCATATTTATAAATAAGTACGGTTATTACACGTTGATAAATAAGTAGTTATTACACGTTTAGAAATAAGTACAGTTATTACATGTTTATAAATAAGTACTTATTACACACGTTTATAAATAAGTACAGTTATTACACGTTTTTAAATAACTGCAGTTATTACGTGTTTAGAAATAAGTACAGTTATTACACATGTTTAAACATAAGTACAGTTATTGCACATTTATAAATAAGTAGTTATTGTACATTTATAAATAAGTACAGTTATTACACGTTGATAAATAAGTACAGTTATTACACGTTGATAAAAAAGTACTTATTACACACGTTTATAAATAAGTACAGTTATTACACATGTTTATAAATAAGTACAGTTATTACACATTTATAAATAAGTAGTTATTACACATGATAATAAATAAATACAGTTATTACACATGTTTATAAATAAGTACAGTTATTGCACATGTTTATAAATAAGTATAGTTATTACACGTTTATAAATAAGTACAGTTATTACATGTTTATAAATAAGTACTAATTACACACGTTTATAAATAAGTACAGTTATTACACATGTTTAAACATAAGTACAGTTATTACATGTTTATAAATAGTTATTACACATGTTTATAAATAAGTACAGTTATTAAACATTTATAAATAAGTAGTTATTACACATGATAATAAATAAATACAGTTATTACACATGTTTATAAATAAGTACAGTTATTGCACGTTTTTTAAATAAGTAGTTATTACACGTGAATAAATAAGTACAGTTATTACATGTTGATAAATAAGTACAGTTATTACATGTTGATAAATAAGTACAGTTATTACACGTTGATAAATAAGTACAGTTAATGCATATTTATAAATAAGTACAGTTATTACACGTTTATAAATAAGTACAGTTATTACATGTTTATAAATAAGTAGTTATTACACACTTTATAAATAAGTACAGATATTACACGTTTATAAATAACTACAGTTATTACACGTTTATAAAGAAGTACAGTTATTACACACGTTTAAACATAAGTACAGTTATTGCACATTTATAAATAAGTACAGTTATTACACGTTGATAAATAAGTAGTTATTACACATTGATAAATAAGTAGTTATATATAAATAAATAAATAAATTGTTATTGCACGTTTATAAATAAGTAGTTATTACACATGTTTATATATAAGTAATTATTGCACATTTATAAATAAGTAGTTACTGCACATTTATAAATAGTTATTGCATATTTATAAATAAGTACAGTTATTACACATTTATAAATAAGTAGTTATTGCACTTTTATAAATAAGTTGTTATTTCACGTTTATAAATAAGTAGTTATTACACGTTTATAAATAAGTAATTATTGCACATTTATAAATAAGTAGTTATTGCACATGTTTATAAATAAGTACAGTTATTACACGTTGATAAATAAGTACAGTTATTACACATTTATAAATAAGTAGTTATTGCACTTTTATAAATAAGTTGTTATTTCACGTTTATAAATAAGTAGTTATTACACGTTTATAAATAAGTAATTATTGCACATTTATAAATAAGTACAGTTATTGCACATGTTTATAAATAAGTATAGTTATTACACGTTTATAAATAAGTACAGTTATTACATGTTGATAAATAAGTACAGTTATTACACGTTGATAAATAAGTAGTTATTACACATGTTTATAAATAAGTACAGTTAATGCATATTTATAAATAAGTACAGTTATTACACGTTTATAAATAAGTACAGTTATTGCACGTTTATGAATAAGTAAAGTTATTGCATACTTTATAAATAAGTACAGTTATTACACGTTTATAAATAACTACAGTTATTACACGTTTATAAAGAAGTACAGTTATTACACACGTTTAAACATAAGTACAGTTATTGCACATTTATAAATAAGTACAGTTATTACACGTTGATAAATAAGTAGTTATTACACATTGATAAATAAGTAGTTATTACACATTGATAAAAAAGTACTTATTACACACGTTTATAAATAAATACAGTTATTACACATGTTTATAAATACGTACAGTTATTACACATTTAAAATAAGTAGTTATTACATATGATAATAAATAAGTACAGTTATTGCACGTTTATAAATAAGTACAGTTATTACACATGTTTATAAATAAGTACAGTTATTGATGTATCACAGTCCAGTTCCTGAGCAGAGTTTCTGCAGGTTTTCTTGACTCTTGATTCTGGTGCTGAGATGGCAGCGTGCTAAGCTGCCAAGCAGTGGTCAGGCTCACCGAGGATCAGGAACTATTCTGGGGGAGTTAAATCTATTCTGGGGGGTTAATCTGCCGGCAGCAGCAACATGTTGTATTCTGGGAAGATCAAGAGCAGTTTCTGAGAGAGAGAAAAGGTTGGTTATGTGCGTCGAACAACAAGTTTGACCTGAACATCACGACAGGTGGCGGATTTAAGAACAACATCCTGAACTCAATCACTCTGTTTGAAGGAACTTTAATGATCCTGCTGCTGCAGTTTTCAGCGCTGATCCAGAATGAATATCTGCTGAACAAAGCTCAGGGTGGAGATGTGGGGTAACGGTCTCAGTTTTTGTTTAATTTGTTTTAAATATGGGGGAAATTCTGCATCTGCGAATTCCGTGTGACGGTTCTAATCAGGATCAAATATCAACACTGTACTCCCCCAAAAAACTCCCCCATAAGTGATTTATTCCAGCATCATTCTGAACTATATTTAGGTTTGTAGTGTTAGTGTTAGTGTTAGTAGTTATGACGGGAGCAAAGCAGGAAGTAAGGTGAGGAAGTATAGATTTAGATATGAGGTCGTATTTCCTGCCACTGCTAGGGGCGCTCATTTCTGAAAAGTCTCCTGTCAGTCGTATTAGAGGGGGGGAACAACCCACCCATATCCTCGGATGGTTTGGCACTCTTATACTTCCTCACCTTACTTCCTGCTTTGCTCCCGTCAGAACTACTACGGCCACTAGAGGGCGCCGCCACTACAGACCTAAATATAGGTCAGAACTACTACGACCACTAGAGGGCTCCACCACTACAGACCTAAATATAGGTCAGAACTACTACGACCACTAGAGGGCTCCACCTCTACAGACCTAAATATAGGTCAGAACTACTACGACCACTAGAGGGCTCCACCTCTACAGACCTAAATATAGGTCAGAACTACTACGACCACTAGAGGGCTCCACCTCTACAGACCTAAATATAGGTCAGAACTACTACGACCACTAGAGGGCTCCACCTCTACAGACCTAAATATAGGTCAGAATGATGCTGGAACAAACCACTGATGGGACAGTAAACTGAATATCTTTGAGTTGTGGACAAAACAAGACTTTTGAGGACGCCATCTTGGGCTTTGGGAAACACTGATCCACATTTTTCACCATTTAAAATCATATATAATAACCCTATGTTTGTGTTTTTGTGTGTCAGTCGGCGGACATGGCGGGGTTAAAGTACCTGACCACGGCTCTGCAGACGATGGAGGACCCGGAGAACCCCGAGTGTGAGAGCGACGGCTGGTTGCTGGAGAAAGGCGTGAAGGAGACGTTCGGCGAGCTTTTCTCCAAGATGAAGACACTTGGGAAGAAAAACCAGGTGGACGAGGGCGGGGACGCTGAGGCCACCACCTGAGAGCCCCGCCCTCCACAAAGGACTGAGGTCTCCCCCCTCTCCCCCATCCACCCACCTCTCCCCCAGAAAACAGGAGAGGTCTGTACATACTAGGGCTGGGTACCGAACTTCCATACTTTTTAGGCACTGACCGAATTGCCTCCTTAGTATCGAGTATCGAAAAATGCCTTGTCATTCAATACCAAAGTTTAAAATCATCAATCATCAGCGTCAGTGAGCCACTAAGCATACAGCATCCTTCTACCAAGATCTAATCATGTTTGTGATTGGCTGTTTAACGCAGTGGCGTCGGCAGAAATCTATTTCATAGTACGCATAAGAACCTTTTATACAGGAGCTCATATTTGCAGGTGAGTCATGCAAAAGATAAAGCCAAATACACCACACACAGAAACACACACACACACACACACACACACACATTCTCACACAATGTTTATAGTTCCACACAAATAATGTAGTCATATCTGTAGTGACTTTCAACAAAACTTAATAATAAGCCTCTGAGTGTCGGCTAAACTGCGCTGTGCGCTGTGTTACTTTGGATAAAGTGATCCATTTGGATGTGTTGTTAGCTATGTTACTTCAGGTTTTCAGGGTTACGATGGTGGTAACTTCTGACCGCACACATCGCTGACGGGTACCTTTCCGTCTGTATATTTATGTCATCTTCCGAACAACAGTAGTATATTGTTATATGCAGACGACACTCAGCTCCCGGTGTGTAAAATCTAACTCGGGTAACAACAACAACAGAGATACTTGAACAAAAAATGTACGCAGGGTGCGTACAGGATTACAGCAGCCGGCGCCACTGGTCTAAAGTCAGGGACATGCAGGAAAAAGTCAGCTCAGTGTGTGTTGTTGTTTTGAAAGGCTAAACGATGTCACATCAGTGTAAAGAAGCTGAAAAAATATAAAAAAGATTTGTTCCGTGATATATAATGTTCTTATTTCTTTTCATTAAAATGGATTTGATGGGATTGGTATCAAAAAAGTATTGTTCAGTAACAGGTATTGAAGTCACGGTATCGGTACCGGTATTGAAAATGTTTGAACGATACCCAGCCCTAGTACATACGTAAAATACTACAACATGAATACTGCACACAGACACACACACACACACACGTTCAAAGTGAACAAGTCATTTAAAGTTGCTGTGAATGTCGATGTTTTCCAATTTTGTAAATATGTTGAACAGAGTTTATTTTTAAACAGGAGGAACAGAAACCTGCTGCTGTAAATAAAACATCTGGGTTAGGATTTAAAATTATATGCAAATATTAAATTAACTCTGCCCCTCCCCCCTTCTCATTAATGCTTCCGTCTTGTCAGACACCATCAGGCCCGACCGATGCGTCACGCCGTCAGCTTACACGTTGCATTTCATCGCAGTCTGTCCAGTCCAGCAGAGAGCAGAGAAAAAAATATATAGGTAACACTTTCTATGACCTTGTAATCAGATCTAAGCAGATTTTCAGTTTTCAGCAGTGGTCCAGAGTGAAAATCTGCAGAATTGAGTGGACTTTTTTTCTGCTTGGATTGGAGGTGTGTTAACATTCTGAGTTTTATTTTAATTTATTTGAAATCTGCGGAAAATCTGCGGAGAATTCTGCATCTGCATATTCCGTATGGCCCTGCTTATAAGTCATTATAAAATGCTTTATAATTGTTATAAAACAAACTTTTTCAACGCATTATTAGTATGTTTAAAACGCGTTATACACATGAGTGTCATAGAAAGTGTTGCCAAAATATATTTTAAAATTTGAGGGTTTCTTGCCAAACATGTTTATGAGAAAAACAAACATCTATGAATGCATCTATATCAGCTGTTCTTTTGGTATTCGGTCTCAGACATCGAGTCTCGGTCGACCTCTGGTCTTTACCGTCGCTGTCTGACCTCTGACGCGGTTGGTTGACATGGAAACAGACGGCCAAAACATCCTAAAAAACTAGAGTTCTGCCTCCTGCTAGTCAGGACTGTTGCAGTACCTGTCCTGACCAGCAGGAGGCAGATACAGAGGTAAGTACAGCGGTATATACGCGAGTACTTTTCATGCGACTTCTTTAATATTACTTGTACACGGCTTTCTAACAATTCTTCAGTTTTTATGTCCGGTGCACATCTTCTAACTTCTTTACTTTTACACGTTTTGTTTTTTAAGGTTTCTGGATAAAACTGTGCTTTGTGAAAGATCACAGCTTCAGTTTCGTCAGTCGAAGGAACGATAGCTAACGTTAATGCTAACATTTCTAACCTGAAGCATTTTATTGGTATTAGGGCTGGGTTTAAAAAATCGATATTCCGATTCAAATCGATCTCTATTTGAATGATCCGATATCGATCAATAAAATCCTGAGATGGGTCTTTTAAGAGTCTCCGTTTTAACGCTAGAGGGAAGATATTGGTATCATATGAAACTAAATGATTTAAGGATTCCATGTCATCGTAAATAACGCTCCAAAGTTGGGTCAAAATTTGGCGAGGGAAGAACTGGCATGGCCATTTCTTCAGTCATCTGAGAATCTTTTTATATTCAAGCTATATTGATATTGTAACTGAAGTATCCCTAGTGGAACTGATATAGAATCAAATCAAATTAGAAATCAAATCAGGACCTTGTGAATCAGAATCAAATCGATTGAGGAAATCACTGGCAATACCCAGCCCTAATTAGTAGAGTGTGTCCCATGGCGGCCGTCTGGTTCCCTCTCAGAGCGACGCAGGAAAGTTTTTTACCTTCTTCGACACAAAGATGAGAGGTAACGTCAGATCAGCTGTATAGAGTTTAAAGGGTCAGTTTACAGAAGAATTCAGTTTTCAGTTACACGTAATATTTGTATGTTTCTGGGTTTTTTTCTCTGTGAAATGGAGCGTTGTAATGTTTTCAGTTGTTGTGGGTCAGTTGGAGCTTGTAGTCGCTCTGCTGTGTGTACGATAAAACCTATAAAGAGATTGTGACTGACACCAAACTGTCTGACTTGTCTTTTATAATCAATACTTCTCCTAGACATGTAAACACAGGTATACACAAAAGTCATAGTATAGTATGTCGAAAAAAGTCTTAAAAAAGTCATAGTATAGTATGTCGAAAGAGTCATAAAAAAGTCAATGTATAGTATGTCAAAAAGTTATAAAAAGTCATACTATGTTGAAAAAGACAAAAAGTCACAGTATAGTATGTTGACAAAAGTCATAAAAAAGTCATAGTATAGTATGTCGAAAAGTCATAAAAAAGTCACAGTATAGTATGTTGACAAAAGTCATAAAAAAAAGTCATTAAAAAGTCATAAAAAAGTCATAGTATAGTATGTCGAAAAGTCATAAAAAGTCACAGTATAGTATGTTGACAAAAAGTCATAAAAAAAAGTCATTAAAAAGTCATAAAAAAGTCATAGTATAGTATGTCGAAAAGTTATAAAAAGTCATACTATGTTGAAAAAGACAAAAAGTCATAAAAAGTTGATAGTGAACTATTTTTGATTAGGAACCCTCCTATACAAACAATACTGGGTAATACAGACTTAAGAAAATTCATTAACGGTATCCAAAACCCATGGTTAAAATTCCAACTAAAAACATGGAACACAATGAAAGAGCAATATAATTTACAAGATAAACTGAAAGTACTTAAATGGTGTGCCTACGATCCAGAGTTTAAACCCAACCAAATGGATGGTAGCTTTAAAACCTACATAGCCAAAGGTATTACAATATTCTACTCTATAACAGATGCAGGAAAACTGAAGGACTTCCAAACCTTTCAAGAAAAGCATGGCTTAGAAAAGCAGGACTTCTACAGACACCTGCAACTACGCCACTATTTTGATCAATCTATCAAAAACCATATAGACAATGATGATCCCGTGATTAAAGAAGTCTTACTTGGAGCATTCTCTGTATTGATAAAGGGTATTATGTCTAGACTATACAGAGGTTTTATGACTAAAAACACACATTCCACAGAATACGTTGTGTTGGAGACTCTGTGGGAATCAGGAATCTGGTCACTGGCATGTATTGTGGGAGTGTCCAGCAATAGTACAATTCTGGTCTGAGATACATAGCACAATGAGGAATATATTACAAATTAATATACCCTTCCAGTTTAGTTCCTTTGTATTAGGAAATACTGATTTTCATCTAAATGAATGTTCATCTTAACAAGTATTTGTTTGGTGTCAAGTTATCAGCTGGTAGGAAAACTCTTACTAGACACTGGTTACAACCTGACCCTCCCACAACAGAGGAATGGACAGAAATAATCAATAACATATATTTGATGGAAAAAATCACATTTTCACATCGGCTACAAATGAACAAGTTTGTTAAAATATGGGCTGAATGGACTTCATATATACAACAGACACAACCACTGGGAGGGCCTTTTTAAGTGCCCAACTGATTTATATATATATATCATTGTACTGTTGATTTATACGATTATTGGAGAAAATACTGCCAGGTCTCTAAACATGTTTTCTTATCTTTCTCCTGCTTCTTCTTATTTTCATATGCTATAACCCTTATATCCCTGGTTTTTGTCAAATAGTTTTTAAATGTTTGTGAGATATAGAAGGGACAGAAAAAATGGCAATGAGAGGAGATAGCCTGAGTTCATGTATTATCTATGTACACGTCCTGAACTGTAATATGCTCATTGCCCAATAAATAAGAATAATAAAAAAAAGTTGATAGCATAGTATGTTGAAAAAAGTCATAGTACAGTATGTCGAAAAAGTCAAAAAAAAGTCATAGTATAATATGTCGAAAAGTCATAAAAAGTCATACTATAGTATGTTGAAATAAGTCATAAGAAGTCATAGTATAGTATGTTATAAGAAGTAATAGTATAGTGTGTTATAAGAAGTCATTGTATAGTATGTTATAAGACGTCATAGTCTAGTATGTTATAAGAAGTAATAGTATAGTATGTTATAAGAAGTAATAGTATAGTATGTTATAAGAAGTAATAGTATAGTGTGTTATAAGAAGTCATAGTCTAGTATGTTATAAGAAGTCAGTATAGTATGTTATAAGAAGTCATAGTCTAGTATGTTATAAGAAGTCAGTATAGTATGTTATAAGAAGTCATAGTATAGTATGTTATAAGACGTCAGTATGGTGTGTTATAAAAAGTCATAGTCTAGTATGTTATAAGAAGTAATAGTATAGTATGTTATAAGACGTCATAGTCTAGTATGTTATAAGAAGTAATAGTATAGTGTGTTATAAGAAGTCATAGTATAGTATGTTATAAGACGTCAGTATGGTGTGTTATAAAAAGTCATAGTCTAGTATGTTAAAAGAAGTAATAGTCTAGTATGTTATAAGAAGTCATAGTCTAGTATGTTATAAGAAGTAATAGTATAGTATGTTATAAGACGTCATAGTATAGTATGTTATAAGACGTCAGTATGGTGTGTTATGAAAAGTCATAGTCTAGTATGTTAAAAGAAATCATAGTCTAGTATGTTATAAGAAGTAATAGTATAGTATGTTATAAGACGTCATAGTATAGTATGTTATAAGAAGTAATAGTATAGTATGTTATAAGAAGTCAGTATAGTATGTTATAAGAAGTAATAGTATAGTATGTTATAAGACGTCATAGTATAGTATGTTATAAGACGTCATAGTATAGTATGTTATAAGAAGTAATAGTATAGTATGTTATAAGAAGTCATAGTCTAGTATGTTATAAGAAGTAATAGTATAGTATGTTATAAGAAGTCAGTATAGTATGTTATAAGAAGTAATAGTATAGTATGTTATAAGACGTCAGTATGGTGTGTTATGAAAAGTCATAGTCTAGTATGTTATAAGAAATCATAGTCTAGTATGTTATAAGAAGTAATAGTATAGTATGTTATAAGAAGTCATAGTCTAGTATGTTATAAGAAGTCATAGTATAGTATGTTATAAGAAGTCAGTATAGTATGTTATAAGAAGTCATAGTATAGTATGTTATAAGACGTCATAGTCTAGTATGTTATAAGAAGTCATAGTATAGTATGTTATAAGAAGTCAGTATGGTGTGTTATAAGAAGTCATAGTCTAGTATGTTATAAGAAGTCATAGTCTAGTATGTTATAAGAATAATAGTCTAGTATGTTATAAGAAGTCAGTATAGTATGTTATAAGAAGTCATAGTATAGTATGTTATAAGAAGTCATAGTCTAGTATGTTATAAGAAGTAATAGTATAGTATGTTATAAGAAGTCATAGTATAGTATGTTATAAGAAGTCATAGTCTAGTATGTTATAAGAAGTCATAGTCTAGTATGTTATAAGAAGTCATAGTATAGTATGTTATAAGAAGTCATAGTATAGTATGTTATAAGAAGTCATACTTAGTATGTTATAAGAATAATAGTATAGTATGTTATAAGAAGTCATAGTATAGTATGTTATAAGAAGTCATAGTACAGTATGTTATAAGACGTCATAGTCTAGTATGTTATAAGAAGTCATAGTATAGTATGTTATAAGAAGTCATAGTCTAGTATGTTATAAGAAGTCAGTATGGTGTGTTATAAGAAGTCATAGTCTAGTATGTTATAAGAAGTCATAGTCTAGTATGTTATAAGAATAATAGTCTAGTATGTTATAAGAAGTCAGTATGGTGTGTTATAAGACGTCATAGTCTAGTATGTTATAAGAAGTCAGTATGGTGTGTTATAAGAAGTCATAGTCTAGTATGTTATAAGAAGTCATAGTATAGTATGTTATAAGAAGTCATAGTATAGTATGTTATAAGAAGTCATAGTATAGTATGTTATAAGAAGTCATAGTATAGTATGTTATAAGAAGTCATAGTATAGTATGTTATAAGAAGTCATAGTCTAGTATGTTATAAGAAGTCATAGTCTAGTATGTTATAAGAATAATAGTCTAGTATGTTATAAGAAGTCAGTATAGTATGTTATAAGACGTCATAGTCTAGTATGTTATAAGAAGTCATAGTCTAGTATGTTATAAGAAGTCATAGTATAGTATGTTATAAGAAGTCATAGTATAGTATGTTATAAGAAGTCATAGTCTAGTATGTTATAAGAATAATAGTCTAGTATGTTATAAGAAGTCAGTATGGTGTGTTATAAGACGTCATAGTCTAGTATGTTATAAGAAGTCAGTATGGTGTGTTATAAGAAGTCATAGTCTAGTATGTTATAAGAAGTCATAGTATAGTATGTTATAAGAAGTCATAGTATAGTATGTTATAAGAAGTCATAGTATAGTATGTTATAAGAAGTCATTGTATAGTATGTTATAAGAAGTCATAGTTTAGTATGTTATAAGAAGTCATAGTATAGTAGATGAGTGTGTGCAGGTGGTTAACAGCTGAGCAGATCAACAGTTAATCAGCTCAGAGGAACAGATTAACTCTGATGATGTCAGCTGAGCGTCAAGGACAGCAGCCATGACGCAGAGAGAGGGAGGGTGACAAGTTCACTAATCACTAACCCTGACATTATTAATTAATGTTCTGTTTCTTATCCAATGTATTGGTCATACAGCGGAAGATCACTTTCTCAGTCAGCAACCTGCTGTCTGTCTGTCGCTCTCACATTATTTCAAATGAAGTCAGGCCAGCAGGTGTACTGCAGGTACATGTTGAAATGTTTGAGCATTGGTTTGGTTTTTACTCCTTTTGCCAAATCCACAGTCATCTCACCACAGAGTACTGTCTAGTTACACCACAGATGCATTCTGGGATAGGAGAAAAACACACTGGGTTGTTTGTATTTCTTTAAACCAATCACGATGGTCTTGGGCTAGGACTAAACTCTGGACGCAGCATAATTGTAGGGCCTATGGATAATTTCTTTTGCAAAAATAGAAAAACAGTTCACTCAGTTAACGTTTTGTCGTGTTTTTTTGTTTGTTTGTCAATCAATCAATTAGAGTAGAACTTTGGAGCTTTTCTTCTAACGAGATGTATTCACGGACGTTCAGACATCTGTGGATCCAGTACGTTTCTCAGCTTCTTTCTACGGTCTGAGTGTTTTATGACGATATTTTATACAAAACATGCTTTTTCAAACCTGGCGGCAGGTTTTTGGGTAATTAATAGTAGCTTGATATTAGCTTAAACCATTCATAATGGATGTTTAGCCTTCTTGTGCAACACTATTAAAGTCATAGGATTTCATAAAAAAAAATCACAAAAAATGTCAGAATTATAGTGTTACTTTTAATGATGAACTAAATGCATTTCAGTACAAATAATATACAATATTAGTTGATATATAAGTTATACAATATGAACATATGCCGCTGCCACTGGTAACTTAAAGTAACTGAGTCAGTTACTTTGAGTTTGTAGTTACTTTGCAGATTAACATTCATAATACAAAATACAATCAACACATACATGATGATGTAATAAATGTATTTGCTTAAGATGACCAAAGCTTTCAGGTGATTTATAAAAGAATATTAATGTAAAAGTAAAAGAACAACAAACAGATGTGGTAACATAAATACATAATAAATAAAGACATAAATAAATAAATAAATAGAAAATAAATACATACATAAATAAATACATAAATAAATACATAAATAAATAGAAAATAAATACATACATAAATAAATACATAAATAAATAAATAGAAAATAAATATATAAATACATAAATAAATAAATAAATAAATACATAAATACATATTTAAATAAATACATAAATAAATAAATAAATAAATAGAAAATAAATACATAAATACATACATAAATAAATACATAAATAAATACATAAATAAATAGAAAATAAATATATAAATACATAAATAAATAAATAAATAGAAAATAAATACATAAATAAATACATAAATAAATAGAAAATAAATACATAAATAAATAAATAAATAAATAGAAAATAAATACATAAATAAATAGAAAATAAATACATAAATACATAAATAAATAAATAAATAGAAAATAAATACATAAATAAATAAATAGAAAATAAATACATAAATACATACATAAATAAATAGAAAATAAATAAATAAATACATAAATAAATAAATAGAAAATAAATACATCAATACATACATAAATAAATACATGTATACATACATACATAAACACATAAACATGTCTTTAGCAACGAGTCCTCAAAACCATGCGAGGATGAAGGTCGTTTGTTCCTCCCTTGTGTGTGTGTGTGTGTGTCGGTCTGTCTGTGTGTGTCTGTGTGTGTGTGTGAGTGTGTGTGTGTCTGTCTGTCTGTCTGTGTGTGTGTGTGTGTGTGTGTGTGTGTGTTTGTGTGTCTGTCTGTGTGTGTGTGTGTGTGTGTGTGTGTGTGTGTGTGTGTCTCTGTCTGTCTGTCTGTCTGTCTGTGTGTGTGTGTGTCTCTGTGTGTCTGTCTGTGCGTGTGTGTCTGTGTGTGTCTGTCTGTCTGTCTGTCTGTGTGTGTGTGTGTGTGTGTGTGTGTGTGTGTGTGTGTGTGTGTGTGTGTGTGTGTGTGTGTGTGTGTGTGTGTGTGTGTGTGTGTGTGTCTCTGTGTGTCTGTCTGTGCGTGTGTGTCTGTGTGTGTGTGTGTGTGTGTGTGTGTGTGTGTGTGTGTGTGTGTGTGTGTGTGTGTGTGTGTGTGTGTGTGTGTGTGTGTGTGTGTGTGTGTGTGTGTGTGTGTGTGTGTGTGTGTGTGTGTGTGTGTGTGTGTGTGTGTGTGTGTGTGTGTGTGTGTGTGTGTGATCAGCTGTGAGGAGCTTAAAGTGACCGTGAAGAGATTTAAACTCTGATCCTATTTTCGCAGCACGCAACCACAGGGTGTATATAAAGATAGACGACATGACTCCACTTCCTTACAACTCTTACACTGACTTCTTCCGTACGTTATTACACTATAATCTACTTCTGCATACTTTAAGCTACAGAAACCATTCAAAATGTTATATCATATCAAAATGTTTAGCTCTTTAAGGCTCTTTCTATGACTTTTACTTGTTTCTCTTACACCTTTTAAAGTATTTTTTTTTACAATGAAACCCTTATTTACTTATAATCACTTTCTTAGCAGAGCGGAGGATATGCTCCAGTCTTCCCTTGTCCCCGGCAGTGGCAGCAGCGTACCAGATGGTGATGGAGCAGGTGAGGATGGACTCAATGATGGCCGTGTAGAAGTCACCAGAGGCTGGTTTTAGAACGTAAGAGACGTCTCCTGTTTCAACAGCCAATAGAGAAGTCAGCTGGTCAAGTCTCCATATTCTTATAAATATAACACTGATAGGCTATATATATATATATACATTTTATTCATTTATCTTTTTCACAACACGAAGCAAAAAGTATCTGTAGTATCACATTATGAGAAATAGATGTCACTGTGGTTTAAGCTTGGAAACTGTATGTACGCTAGTAACACTAGAACAGCCAGCCTGTCAGCCACGGTTGTACTCGCAGTGAATAAACCAATGGCAGAGAGAACATACTATAGTAGATATTTAAATATTTAGATATTTATATAGATAACTAAACTTAATGTGTTTTGTCCATCTGCCCCTAGTGGGTGCTTGTTATGGGGGGGGGGTCAGATTCATAGACACCCTCCTGTATGTAATATCAATTAGCTGCATGTTTCTAATTAATGCTCTTTTATTCATTTCAGTTTCTGTTGCGCCTACTTCTGGAGACATTCAGCAGCATGTCCCCTGCAAAACTGGAGTGGACAGTTCATGCATGCCCCCTGCAAAACTGGAGTGGAGATGTCTAGATCTTAGTGATGATCTCTTCTATGGAGCAGATGACATTTTCATCACCAACACACCAGATGCCACCCAAGTCTTTGAAGACTCCCTTCCACTCTCACTGACGGCACCAGGGCCTTCCCTCCATGCACTCATTTCTGTGACTAATGAGCCCTCCATGTCCCTGCCTGAGCTTATCCATGTCAACGCACCAGACCCACAACTTCCACCAGCTGCCCCAGCCTCAGCCCCAGAGATGACAACCCCTCAACCCTTGTCTGTCCAGGACCTTGTCCCAAGCTGTGAGGCCACAGCAACATCAGCTCCTGCTCCTCTTCCAGAGCCCATCAGAAGACCACCATTGAGGGCCCCATGTGGAGTCAAGTGTCGGCGAAAATGCTCTGCCAAATTTTCAGAGGACCACCGAAGGAAGATATGGCGGGATTTCTGGGACCTTACATACAAAGAAAAGAGAGCCTTTGTATTTCATTGTGTCAGCCAGGTCACAAAGGCAAATGTCTGTGCAAACCCAAGTAGGCGAAGCAGGTCTTTCATTTATAGGCTGAAAGATGCAGGCGGAAACCCACAGCAAGTATGCAAACTCTTCTTCCTTTCTACACTAGGCTATTATCCAACAAATGATAGCATAGTCCTGTCAGTGATGGGCAAAGAACTAACATCAGCCCTAGCCCCACCTGCTGACCAGAGAGGGAGACATGAGCCTGCAAACAAGCTCGACCTGGAACCCTTGTATGCTCATATCGAGTCTTTCAATCCGACCGTCAGCCTCTACAGGAGGGAGCATGCACCCTACCGCCGGTATCTCCCCAGTGACATCAGCATCAAGCTGATGTTTGCTGACTACTTGGAGAAAGGCCACCAGTGCAGCTATGAAACCTATCGAAAAGCAGTGAGGTCTAAGAACATCAGTTTTGCCAAACTCGGAGAGGAGTGCGAAAGCTGTTTGCTGCAGGACCAGCACACAAGTAGAAGGAAGCCCCGGAAAACTCTCCGCAGTGTGAGAAGTGGAAAGAACATAAGGCCAAAGCTGTTGAAACCAGGCTACACTATCATGCCGATGTAGATCGAGACTGGCCCGATAGTACATCAGTCAGTGTACACCTGCAGAAAGTTATAATGCTTCCTAGAAGGTGTGAAATCTTGAATTCTTTGAGCCTGGTCACACTTTCATGAGTGCTGACAGTGTGCATCATGGCGTGGAACAAGAGATGAAATGCAGACCAGGAGGAGTGGTGTATGATTTTGAGGATTTCTTGTCAGTTGTCAAAAACTCAAATTCTATATTAAGTAGTCTACGTTGCTGGCATCACTACAGTCCCGTATACCGTAATTTGGCAGTATATTTGGAATAATAAACAACCTAGGCTAAAATACTCCACCCTTCAACGTACCTCAAACACGGGAGGCCTGGCCCTCGCCAACCTCAAAGTGTATCACAGAGCCTTTCAGCTACGGGCCCTGATGCCCTGTTTACACCAACATGGTTATTTAGAAAAACGGAGACATTTCCTTTATTTGTGTCCTTCGTTTACACGCAAACGGAGAATTCTCCTCTGAAAACAAGTCTTTCTAAAAACTCCAGCCAGAGAGGAGATTTTTGAATTCTTCGTTTGCACGTTTGCATGTAAACTGAGACAAACTGAGACGCTTCTCGTTACACTGCCACCTACAGGTTGGGCATGCTCTTTACGGCATTGACGGCATATATGGGTACATGTAAACACAGCCTCCCTATCGCCCCTTCTCTGCAGCTCTTAGTTATGCTGTTATAGTCTAGACTACCGGGGTACCTCCTTGGACACACTGAGCTCCTCTCTCCTCTCTCTTTCCGTCTGTGTGTATTTGTGTCACAGAAATGCTTGTTACTAACATAGCTCCGGGGAGCTTATAAGGAGTCCTTATGTTCTTTTTCCGCCCAGCATCATCATCTTGGATCATGATGGCACCTACATCATGGTGGCAGCAGTCGCTGTGGTCCTGCCCTACGCCCTGCTGTGCCCTATTACACCCTGCTACGTCCTGCTGTGCCCTATTACCCTGCTACGCCCTGCTGTGCCCTATTACCCCCTGCTGTGCCCTATTACACCCTGCTACGCCCTGCTGTGCCCTATTACACCCTGCTACGTCCTGCTGTGCCCTATTACCCCCTGCTGTGCCCTATTACACCCTGTATCTGTCACCTGCCTGTACACCCTGCTACGCCTGCTGCAGCCCTATTACACGCTGCGCCTACAGCTCCTGATTACCCTCCCATGCCCTATCTACACTCCTGCTACGTCCTGCTGTGCCCTATTACACCCGCTCTAAGAGACCCTATGCCCTAGCTACGCCCTGCTGTGCCCTATTACACCCCTGCTACGCCCTGCTGTGCCCTATTACACCCTGCTACGCACTGCAATGCCTGGCTTCAACTTGCTATGTCTGGCCAACGCCCTGTTACGCCCTGTTACGCCCTGCTGTGCTCTACGACACCATGAACTATTATAACTATTACGATATCTTTATTGTGACTATTATTGCCATTGTTCATCATACCTCCAACCAGCACCGTCAGACACCGCCTACCAAGAGCCTGGGTCTGTCCCGTCAGACACCCCCTACCAAGAGCCTGGGTCTGTCCCATCAGACACCGCCTACCAAGAGCCTGGGTCTGTCCCATCAGACACCGCCTACCAAGAGCCTGGGTCTGTCCCATCAGACACCACCTACCAAGAGCCTGGGTCTGTCCCATCAGACACCACCTACCAAGAGCCTGGGTCTGTCCCATCAGACACCACCTACCAAGAGCCTGGGTCTGTCCCGTCAGAAACCACCTACCAAGAGCCTGGGTCTGTCCCAGGTTTCTTCCTAAAAGGGAGTTTTTCCTCGCCACTGTCGCACTAAATGCTCTTGGGGGAATCACTGGAACTGTTGGGTCCTTGTAAATGATAGAGTGTGGTCTAGACTGACTCTATCTGTAAAGTGTCCTGAGATAATTCCTGTTATGATTTGACACTATAAATAAAACTGAATTGAATTGAATGTAAACAAACACTTTTCTGAAAACTGACAGCTGTGCACAATGTTTATTTATTTGAAAACGGAGAGGTTGAAATGTCCGTTTATGAAAATAGCCGGCCACGTGTAAACGTAGCCTCAGAGTGTGATGGACCCCTCATCTACAGTCCCATGGAGAGAAATACAGCAAAACCTCACTGGAAGTCTAAGAATGCAAGACCTCGCCTTTGCAGGTGTGTGTCCAAAAAAGTGTGCTAGCCTATGGCTCTAGCACAGGTATCAGTCCTAATGACCTCATCATCACAGGTATCAGTCCTGATGACCTCATCAGCACAGGTATCAGTCCTGATGACCTCAGCATCACAGGTATCAGTCCTAATGACCTCATCATCACAGGTATCAGTCCTAATGACCTCATCATCACAGGTATCAGTCCTGATGACCTCAGCAGCACAGGTATCAGTCCTAATGACCTCATCATCACAGGTATCAGTCCTAATGACCTCAGCATCACAGGTATCAGTCCTAATGACCTCAGCATCACAGGTATCAGTCCTAATGACCTCATCATCACAGGTATCAGTCCTAATGACCTCATCATCACAGGTATCAGTCCTGATGACCTCAGCATCACAGGTATCAGTCCTAATGACCTCAGGTATCAGTCCTATGACCTCAGTCGTATCAGTCCTAATGACCTCATCATCACAGGTATCAGTCCTGATGACCTCAGCAGCACAGGTATCAGTCCTAATGACCTCAGCAGCACAGGTATCAGTCCTAATGACCTCATCATCACAGGTATCAGTCCTAATGACCTCATCATCACAGGTATCAGTCCTAATGACCTCAGCATCACAGGTATCAGTCCTAATGACCTCAGGTATCAGTCCTAATGACCTCAGCATCACAGGTATCAGTCCTAATGACCTCATCATCACAGGTATCAGTCCTGATGACCTCAGCATCACAGGTATCAGTCCTAATGACCTCAGCATCACAGGTATCAGTCCTGATGACCTCAGCATCACAGGTATCAGTCCTAATGACCTCAGCATCACAGGTATCAGTCCTGATGACCTCAGCATCACAGGTATCAGTCCTAATGACCTCAGCATCACAGGTGTCAGTCCTGATGACCTCAGCAGCACAAGAACTAGAGGAGAGTGACTAGACAAGGTGGGATTTCTGTTTTTTGGTTTTGTTTTCCTTGAGACTACAGAGGGTGGGGGGTGGGAGACACACACACACACACACACACACGCACGCACACACACGCACACAGAGACACACACAGACACACACACACAGAGACACACACACACACACACACACACGCACAGAGACACACACAAACACACACACACATGCACGCACAGAAACACACACACACAGACACACAGAGACACACACACACACACACACACAAGCACACACTCTCACACACACACACACACACACACACACACACACACACACAGACACACACACACACACACGCACACACACACACAGAGAGACACACACACAATACAAAAGCAACAAAACTTTGGTAAGAAAAGAGTGTGTTGGCTCCTACATTTCCCATCATGCACCTCTTCCCTCTGTGCTGCTGATTCTCCACCAGATGGAGACAAATCTCTTTAAACTGATTTTCATCAGCGTTCAACCTTTATATAATAATATATAATGATATAATAATAATAATGTATATATATATATATATACACACATTATAATATATAATGAATAAAGAGACAGTAAGTCTATGTCTCCTCTGACAGACAGCTTTGTTTTTATAAAGTAGATTTAAATATTGGACACATCCAGGAAAACAATTAATAAATAATAAATGTGAAAAGTCCATTCATAAAGATTGTGGTTTGGGATGAATATATCTGAGCACACTGTCCAAACGTGTGTTGCTAATAAAGTTAGTTTAAATAATGAGTTGAAGTTCCTTTAGCTGCCAGCAGAGGGCGCCACAGGCCCAGATACACACCAGCAGGACTTATATACACAAGTACTCAGAAAATACTCAGAACTCTGGTTCTGTAGGAGTCGTGATGACCTCACAGGTTTATTAATAAGGTTAATTTGTTCTGTATGCCTCCCAGCCTGTCCACCTACTATAGGCCTACTGTACGTTGTGTATCTGATGTAATGCTGCATGTCATGTGTTCTGTGTATTTTGGGTTGTATTTGACTGTAATGATTTGTATAAATAAATAAAAAACTATCTACAGGAAGTAGATCTGACATTTAATATCATAAACTACTAGAATAATAACAATGAGAAGTATACTACTGAACATACATACATATATATATATATATATATATATATATATATATATAATTTATTTATATATAAAAAATATATATATAAAAATATATATATATAAAAAATATATATATAAAAATATATATAAAAATATATATATATATATAAATATATATATATATAAATAAAAATATAAATATATATAAATATATAAATATAAATAAATAAATAAATAAATATATATATATATATTTAGGTGATCTTACCTGCTGTGTTTTATTCAGCGTCTGTTGATCAGCCGGAGAGAAAGAAGCTTAAAAACATAAACATCAGATACATATACATACAGGAAGGGGCGGGGCTTACATACAGGAAGGGGCGGGGCTTCTCTGTAGAGGATCTTTGAGTGAAGACAGAGGAAAGTTGTTTTAAAGGTTTATTACAAAACTCAACAAAACATTTCAACTGTTTATTTCTAAACAAACACGATACGACGAACAACAACCTGAAAACAAACAGACACAAACCGCCCGAAAACTCCCACAACTAAACCCCCAAATCACACCAGGCGCTCTGGCTCGGGCCGCACGCCGCACGCCGGGAGCCGAGCGTTTAACCTTCTAACCAGAACCGCTCAACGGGCCGGACAGGAAGTGGAAGAACTGGAGTCGGGCTGGAAGGGAAGCAGCTGCTCGAAACATGGAGAAAGTCGCCGTGTGAACTCACGGTGAACTAGCGGCTGACGTGTGGTGGTGATAATTGTCCTGTCGGTAACCTTGGTAACACATAGAGCTATATAAAACAGTTTGAGCTGCAGAATGGATAGTAATAACAGATATTAATGTTTATTAATACCTTATTAGCTCTATTAATACATCTATTAACAGATGTGTGTCTGACTCCCACAGTTCATGCACGTGGGCCAGTTTTATTCTGAATAATGTGAAGATTATTATATAAAGTCAATTTCAAAATAAAAGCTTCTGGACTGTGGGAGGGAACTTGCAGCTGTTGGATCCTTCAAAATAAAAGCTTCTGGACTTCTTGTTTCGGTGGCTAGATGGGAAACAGCTACGGGCGGAAGTTACGCTAAATCTCCCAAAATCTACTAGAATATAATAATATTTAAACATTTTCACCCAGGAAACAGGCGTTGGTTCCTCGGGAAGGTTTGAATCCCAACAACCATCTTTTTCTAAACTTAGCTGCTGTTTTGGATAGAAAAAGCCGACTCTTTTCCTCATATTTTCTGACTTTATTCTGAAAATATTCCAACTTTTTCCTCACATTTTGCGTCTTTCTTCTCCTAATTTAAGCACAAACTTCCGCCCTGAAGAAGTAGCTTCGCTCAGAGGACGCACACGTTACACCTCTGAACAAAAGTCTGAATAATTTCAGAGTAAAGGTCGTAATATTACAAGAAATAAAAGAGGACGCACAAGTTACAACTTGGTTTGGTGTGAACACTGAAGGTAACCTCTGTGTTGTCCTTCAAAAGTCTAAATTGGCACTTTTTAAAAATATTTTTGATGCTATTTTTCCAGTAACACCAACTTATCACCAATACTTCCACACGTATTTTTGGAATTCATGGTCAATAAGTCTCAGATTAGACTAGATTAGACCTAATGTTGAAATGATGAATGATTTTGAACGTATGTTGAGAATCAAAGACTCAAAGTTTAGGTTTTAATCCATTTACATTTTTTTTAATACCCAAAATATCAATGAAGATCGTGATCAAGTACTTGCAACTGTACTTCATTTTTTTGAGTAATTTGGTTAAAAAGAAACCCGTATTTCTGATATAGACGTTTTGCGAGCTGAGGACAACATGAGGGTTAACCGGGAGAGTCCGTGGTCGCTGGAACGCAGACGCACCGGGAGAGTCCGTGGTCGCTGGAACACAACGCAGACGCACCGGGAGAGTCCGTGGTCGCCAGAACGCAGACGCACCGGGAGAGTCCGTGGTCGCCAGAACGTAGCGCACTGGGAGAGTCCGTGGTCGCCAGAACGCAGACGCACCGGGAGAGTCCGTGGTCGCTGGAACACAACGCAGACGCACTGGGAGAGTCCGTGGTCGCTGGAACACAACGCAGACGCACTGGGAGAGTCCGTGGTCGCCGGAACGCAGACGCACCGGGAGAGTCCGTGGTCGCCAGAACGCAGACGCATCGGGAGAGTCCGTGGTCGCCGGAACGCAGACGCATCGGGAGAGTCCGTGGTCGCCGGAACGCAGACGCACCGGGAGAGTCCGTGGTCGCTGGAGCATGAGCGCACCGGGAGAGTCCGTGGTCGCCAGAGCATGAGCGCACCGGGAGAGTCCGTGGTCGCCGGGCATGAGACGCACCGGGAGAGTCCGTGGTCGCTGGAACACAACGCAGACGCACCGGGAGAGTCCGTGGTCGCTGGAACGCAGACGCACCGGGAGAGTCCGTGGTCGCCGGAACGCAGACGCACCGGGAGAGTCCGTGGTCGCTGGAACACACGCAGCGCACCGGGAGAGTCCGTGGTCGCCGAGCAGACGCAGAGCGCACCGGGAGAGTCCGTGGTCGCGGAACACAACGCAGACGCACTGGGAGAGTCCGTGGTCGCCGGAACGCAGACGCATCGGGAGAGTCCGTGGTCGCCGGAACGCAGACGCATCGGGAGAGTCCGTGGTCGCTGGAACACAACGCAGACGCACCGGGAGAGTCCGTGGTCGCCGGAACACAACGCAACACAGACGCATCGGGAGAGTCCGTGGTCGCCGGAACGCAGACGCAGACGCATCGGGAGAGTCCGTGGTCGCCGGAGCATGACGCACCGGGAGAGTCCGTGGTCGCGGAACACAACGCAGGCGCACCGGGAGAGTCCGTGGTCGCTGGAACGACAAGCGCAGAGCGCACCGGGAGAGTCCGTGGTCGCTGGGCATGACGCACCGGGAGAGTCCCGTGGTCGCTGGAGCACGACGCACGGGAGAGTCCGTGGTCGCCGGAACGCACGAGCGCACCGGGAGAGTCCGTGGTCGCTGGAACGCAGACGCACCGGGAGAGTCCGTGGTCGCTGGAACGCAGAGCGCACCGGGAGAGTCCGTGGTCGCTGGAGCATGACGCACCGGGAGAGTCCGTGGTCGCTGGAACACAACACAGACGCATCGGGAGAGTCCGTGGTCGCTGGAACACAGACGCACCGGGAGAGTCCGTGGTCGCTGGAACACAACGCAGACGCACCGGGAGAGTCCGTGGTCGCTGGAACGCAGACGCACCGGGAGAGTCCGTGGTCGCTGGAACGCAGACGCAGACGCACCGGGAGAGTCCGTGGTCGCTGGAACGCATGAGCGCACCGGGAGAGTCCGTGGTCGCCAGAGCATGAGCGCACCGGGAGAGTCCGTGGTCGCCGGAGCGCGAGCATCGGGAGAGTCCGTGGTCGCGACGCGGCCCCGAGAGTCCGTGGTCGCTGGAACGCAGACGCACCGGGAGAGTCCGTGGTCGCTGGAACGCGCAGACGCACGGGAGAGTCCGTGGTCGCCGGAACGCATGACGCACCGGGAGAGTCCGTGGTCGCTGGAACACAGACGCACCGGGAGAGTCCGTGGTCGCCGGAACGCAGACGCAGACGCACCGGGAGAGTCCGTGGTCGCCGGAACGCAGACGCAGACGCACCGGGAGAGTCCGTGGTCGCTGGAACGCAGACGCACCGGGAGAGTCCGTGGTCGCTGGAACACAACGCAGACGCACCGGGAGAAATCTGGGGGTGAAAACAACTAAACCAGGAAGAAGAAGAGGAGGAAGAGGAGGAGGAGGAGGAGGAGGAGGAAGAGGAGGAGGAGGAGGAGGAAGAGGAGGAGCTTGTTTGTTTCTACGGAGTGGGAAGTGCGACTGTACACACAGTTATAAATATTTCACCATTAAATTAAAGTCAAATCCAATTCACACAGTAAAATGTTATTCACAAACTCAAAGCGTCAGCCGCGGCCAGACGGCTCGACGGGGGGTGAGGATGGGACTGGGGGGGGGGTCATCCTCCACGTCCAACAGGAAATTAAAAAAAAAATCGTAGTAGTATCCACTCGTAGTATCTTTTTTTCGTCCAAAACGTCGTCGTTTATATATTTTTTTGACCGATGAAGTGCTTGAGTTTCTGTGTCATTTGGAGGCTTTTACTTTGAAAATCTGCTGATGTCGGAGGCGTTTCCTGTGCTGCTCGATGCTGAACGATGAAGGCGGTGGCATTGCTACGGGAACGTTTTTTTTTTGTTTGTTTTTTTTAAACCTTGTGAGTCACATTTAAATATTTATATTTACATATTACAACATTGTTCCAAATTTTCATAAATAAGTAAATAAGTGCAGTTTCCTCTCTCGCCTCGCACACCGCGCAAAAACTACAAATATGGCCGACGGGCTGCGTGTTACAGTCTTCATGCAAACGTTAGTGTGGAGGAACATTTTAACCTTTTATTAAAAAATACCAAAGCTATAAACACAGTCAGCCAATCAAATCGCAGTGCCGTCAGAACGCCAGCCAATCAGAGCACAGTGCCTTCAGAACGACAGCCAATCAGAGCACAGTGCCTTCAGAACGACAGCCAATCAGAGCACAGTGCCTTCAGAACGACAGCCAATCAGAGCACAGTGCCTTCAGAACGACAGCCAATCAGAGCACAGTGCCTTTCAGAACGACAGCCAATCAGAATCACTCAGGAGAGAAAACTAAACGTGAAGATGAACTGATCCGTACGGAGGTTTATTAACTAATAATACAATTATTACATATTAATAATAACTAATTAAAAAAGTTAAATAAAATAAAAAATGGTTCTCACCTGAAAAACTAAAAATTAAAATCCTTAAGAAGATCAGAAGAGACCGAGAGCCAAAATAAATTATCACTTTGTGACATAAATAATAATTATCCCACAATGCTCTGCTGTCAGAGGCCAGGGCCCGCCAGCAGCCGTCTGCACAGGTGGCTGATGGGAAATGGAGTGTAGAGAGAGGGAGCAGCGTCCGTGTGCAATCTGGGCACGTTCAATGCCAACACGTTTTTAAATCATTTAAACTGAAACTTTGGGTGCCACACAGGTGGCTGCTGATTGGATAACAGCTCTGACACACAGGTGGCTGCTGATTGGATAACAGCTCTGACACACAGGTGGCTGCTGATTGGATAACAGCTCTGACACACAGGTCGCTGCTGATTGGATAACAGCTCTGACACACAGGTCGCTGCTGATTGGATAACAGCTCTGACACGCCAAATGAGAGAAAACAAACCTCAGTGAGAGCAAACGTGGTTAGAGTATGAAACAGAGCACGCCGGTTGAGTGTTTAGAGATTGGACGGGCTGCGGAAAGACGTGGCCAGTGGCAGGGGGCGGGGCCAGTGGCCGGGGGGGCAGGGGGCCAGTGGCCAGGGGGGGGCCTTTAAATCTAATCCCATCCTTAAGAGCAAGAAGCTAACGTTGAGTTCTGACCGACCGTTTAGGGCCGATCTGCAGCTATCTACACCAGAGAAACAACCAGGTCCAGTTCACACTGAGCCAACTGGTCCAGAACCTGTCCCCAACTGGTCCAGAACCTGTCCCCAATTGGCCCAGAACCTGTCCCCAATTGGCCCAGAACCTGTCCCAACTAGTCCAGAACCTGTCCCCAACTGGCCCAGAACCTGTCCCCAACTGGTCCAGAAACTGATCCAGAACCTGTCCCCAACTGGTCCAGAACTTTTTCCAAATTAAGCGTCTCCAGAAGTCTTTAAACCAGTTTAAAACCAGTCAGAGCTGATCCATAAACCGGTCCAAACCCGTTCCCGAGCCGGGCGTCACTCCGAGTCAGACTCCAGCGGCGCGGTCTCGTCCAGGATGACTCTCTTCCGGCGCTTGGCGGCCGCGGCCCGTGCGCGCTGCTCCTCCTCCATGTGCGCCTTCTTGTGGCGAGAGAAGCTGGACGAGTGCATGAAGGTCTTGCTGCAGGCGCCGCAGGTGTACGTCTTGGTTTTGGCGCCGCTGGCACCGGTGGCGGGGAGTCCGGTTTTGATGTGAAGGTGCTGCGGCAGCTTTCCCCGCACGCCATCGGCCGCCGCGGCCCTGTGCGTCTGCTGGTGGCGTGCGAGGCTGGAGGCGTGGCTGAAGCGTTTCCCGCACTGGCTGCAGCAGTAGCGCCCGCTGCTGCTACCTGCGGTGGCTGAGCCTGTGGCGCCCGTTGAGCCTGTGGCGCCCGCTGAGCCCGCGCCCTCCTCCTCCTCCTCACACGGGGCGGAGCTGCGTTTAACAGCGCGTGCGGCTCGGCGCCGGTTCTTCTTGCAGAGCGTGTAGAAGTTGGGCTTGTCGCGGGAGCAGAGCTTGAGGCGGATTTTGAGGTCTGAGGAGCTCTCGGCGAGGTTTTCCTTGCCTGGCGTGTAGCTGTCCAGCAGCTGCTTCACGTGCGTCACCTGATGCTTCGACAGCTGCGTGGACGTCCGGAAGGTCATGTCGCACTGCGGGCACGCGTAGAACTTATCGGCGCCCGGGCTCTGGATGATAGCGCCCGCGCCCACGTGCCGCTGCTGCTGCTGGCGCTGGCGCTTGGTCTTCTTGTTCTTGGCGCCGGCCTTCAGCGAGTGGCGCAGGGCGGCCATGTTGGCGCCCAGCGCGGCGTCTTTGGGGAGGCTCTTCCCTTTCTTGTGGATGAGGCGATGGCGAGACAGGCTGGAGCTGTGGTTGAACTCCTTCCCGCAGATGTTGCAGGGATGGATCCTCCTCTTCCCGTGGAGCCGTAGGTGACTGCCCAGCATCCTGACACACACACACACACACACACAGAAGAACATTTCCAGAATAAACATGTTTTGTTATGCAGTAACAGAACTTCATGTGTAGGATCAGATCTGCATCGTTAAGCCTTTTCACAGTACACGGTACATGTACTCGTACCGGAGTATAACGGTACATGTACTCGTACCGGAGTATAACGGTACATGACCTCGACTATCGTTGCTACGAGACAAATGAGAGCAATAACCAAATACGCCACACTTTCGCTGCATAAATTGCAGATTTCTGCGCAAAATATGCTGGGCTTGCATGATGTCATTTCCCGCATTTTCGTTGCTAAAAAGTCCCAAATATCTTATCAGAAAGATGAAAAATGTTGTGTTTACTTCACACAAGAGCAGCTGTTTCCCCTGCTGCCATGAGAACGTTATGAAGTGATGTAATTACTTCATAACGTCTTGGGAGCTCCTGTCTTCATAATCTCTCTTTTATAAGCGTTGTAAGCTAATCAGCGGTCAGCGCTAGCGTCTTCCAAGCTCCAAACACATCAGATTAGCATGAAAACATGTCCCAGAGAGAGACAGGGTGGCTACACATCTGTTAATAACCCCTCGGTTCGTTTAGCGCCAGCATTGTCCTTTGTAAGAATTGTCATTATTTCCAAGCAATGCTGTGCTGAGTTAGCTAGCTAGCTAACATTAGCGTGTTCTTGCCTCAGAGCTAATGTAGCTAGCTAGCTAACATTAGCGTGTTCTTGCCTCAGAGCTAATGTAGCTAGCTAGCTAACATTAGCGTGTTCTTGCCTCAGAGCTAATGTAGCTAGCTAGGTGTTTCTGGTAATCATGTGGACATGTAGTTGTGAATGCCCCCCACCCCACTGAACTTCGCTCAGTGTGTGTGAGTCTGTCTGTGTGTGTGTGTGTGTGTGTGTGTGTGTGTGTGTGTGTGTGTGTGTGTGTGTGTGTGTCTCAAGAGTCCTGAAGAAGCTCCCGCTGATACGGCCTCATCCCAAAGTTTTAACACAGACTTCAACAGCTGACTGGATCCGCCAACAGCTGAGTTTCCTGCGTGAAACCGACTGCCCCCCCCCCTGAAGACGGAGGATGCAGTCTATGGCCGGCGGTGCAAGAAGGTGAGCAGGAATAAACTCGTACATCTTTGGCAGCATAAAAGATCTAAAGCGATCCTCAAGTCATCCTCAATGATAGTGAGCATCCTGATCCTGCACCCTGGCCTGATGACATTACAATCATACAGACTTACTACGATAAAAAATGCCTAAATCAAAGGCGTAACGAAGATCTCCCACCCCCACCCTGGTACCTGAACGTGCCGCCACCTAATCCAATCCTCACTTTACATTTGAAGAGGTAGCGACTGTTTTAAATAGCCTTCCCAACAACAAAGCCAGTGGCAAGGATGGCGTGACATACGAGACCCTTGAAGCCACACAGTCATGTCAGATTTTAACAACAAGTCTTGAAAATAAGAGAGTACCAGATTCCTGGAAAGGAGCATTAGTACATCGTATTCCAAAAAAAACAACATCCCTGAAGACCCATCAACATGGAGGGATATGTCCTCCTCCCAACCATCTACAAGGTATTCATGAAATGCATACTGGCTGGAGTCCTCCCTTGGCTGGTGGAGGCTGACATATTATCCACCAAGCAAAAGGCATATATCAACAGGCAAGGTATGAATGAGCGTGTGTTCTGCCTAAAAACAGGAATTGATGACTTTAAGCACGAGTCCTGCAGATTGCACTTAGTCTTTTTAGACTTTAAGAGACGCATTTGGGACTCCACCGCACGTCATGATCGGATCACTAGAGGAAATACAACTACCTCAAGTGTTCATTGACATAGTGAAAGATGAGTACAGAGACTCCTTTATTGACGTAATCTGTGGAAAACAGCTTACTCACCCAACATCACTTCAAATAGGCATTAAGACTGGCTGTCCCTGGAGCGCAGGTCATTTTATTAACCATTAACCAATGGTTAAAATGGATGTCAGTGTGCCCCCCCTCGTGCCATCTCCCCTAACCCAGTACAGGACTATGCCAATGATGTCCAGATAGCCTCCAGAGATGAGAGTATGATTACAAACATGCTCGCCAGGACAGATTCCTTTCTTGAATGGTCAGGTCTGGAGATTAAGGAGACAAAACGTGCTGTTCTGTACCAGAGGAGGAGTGGAGGGAATCAATGGTATCATTCATAGTTCACAATAGCATCAAAACACATACGTGTATATTCTCTTCATGAGACACACAGCTGCCTTGGACACAAAATCAACATTGCAGGAGAATGGAAGGAGCAAGTAAACACCATCTCGTCTGAGTTTACGTCCAGGTTGACCCACTGCCTCTGACTATGACGTTGGAGGCTATCAGACCGGTAGAACTGGAACTAGAAGTACATCAGTTCTCCAACACTCACACCCAGCAGAATGTCCTGAGTGAAATGAATAACAAAATAGTGAGCTTAGTGCGAAAATTGTTTGGACTCTATACACACAGCACCCGTGACATCATCCTTCTCCCCCAGTGGGAAGGG
This sequence comes from Sander vitreus, assembly GCF_031162955.1. Taxonomy (NCBI): domain Eukaryota; kingdom Metazoa; phylum Chordata; class Actinopteri; order Perciformes; family Percidae; genus Sander; species Sander vitreus. The sequence goes on along the minus strand of NC_135877.1, from coordinate 23,760,837 downwards.
GGACTGGGGGTACCAAACAGAGAGGATCTACACCAGCATGTGGATTTCCCATCTTCTAAACATGCTGAACAGTGACGACAAAGATGTTAGGGAGCTGGCTCGATCCTCCCTGTTTCTGGACCTAAGAAGACGCAAGGTCCCATTGGTCAGGGAGTCAGATCTCCACTTCCCATTGGCCAGGGAGTCGGATCCCCACTTCCCATTGGCCAGGGAGTAGGATCCCCACTTCCCATTGGCCAGGGAGTAGGATCCCCACTTCCCATTGGCCAGGGAGTCGGATCCCCACTTCCCATTGGCCAGGGAGTCGGATCCCCACTCAGATCCCCACTTCCCATTGGCCAGGGAGTCGGATCCCCACTTCCCATTGGCCAGGGAGTCAGATCCCCACTTCCCATTGGCCAGGGAGTCGGATCCCCACTCAGATCCCCACTTCCCATTGGCCAGGGAGTCGGATCCCCACTTCCCATTGGCCAGGGAGTAGGATCCCCACTTCCCATTGGCCAGGGAGTAGGATCCCCACTTCCTAGGATTCAAAAGGAAAACTTGATACCCACTCTTCTGGTTTTGGGGTCTGGTCGGGCTGGCCAGATCTGAATGACCTCTGCATCAGAACATGAGTGTCACTGTAGTGGGTGCGGTCTGACTCGGGGACTGTGATGGTCTCAGAGGACATTATAACTGACCCTGTCACTGTTGTCAAGGCAACAGCCACATATGGTGGTCACAGCCACCTGCTAACACCTGCAGGTTACTTACACCAACATCAACATCAACAACACTGGACCAGACTGACTCTTCAGGGAAAACTTGCATGTCTTCCCTTTGCTGATCAGTCTGCGTCTCACTCTCTCCTCAAGAACACTGGACTCAGTGAGGACATGCTCTCATTCACAGTGAAAGCCAGATTACTAGTCCTCCCCACCAGACTCAACCTCTCTATCTGGGTTCCAGTAAGTCAGGTCCCTCACTGCCTGCATCACCTCAGAGCAGATCACTGAAGCACTGTCACACATCCTGAGTGGTTGCCATGCCTACAGAGGAATGTATACAGCACGTCATGACCTCATAGTGACAGACATCTCACACCACCTCCCTCTCTCAGTCAGAATGTACAACACTCTCAGTAGTAACCCTAGTAGTAGTAGTACTAACTCTAGTAGTAGTAGTAGTAGTAGTGACCTCATAGTGACAGACATCTCACACCACCTCCCTCTCTCAGTCAGAATGTACAACACTCTCAGGTAAACCATCCCTGTTCCAGCCCTGCAGTAGTAACCCTAGTAGTAGTAGTAGTAGTAGTAGTAGTAGTAGTAGTAGTCGTCTAGTAGTAGTAGTAGTAGTAACCCTAGTAGTAGTAGTACTAACTCTAGTAGTAGTAGTAGTAGTAGTAGTAGTAGTGACCTCATAGTGACAGACATCTCACACCACCTCCCTCTCTCAGTCAGAATGTACAACACTCTCAGGTAAACCATCCCTGTTCCAGCCCTGCAGTAGTAACCCTAGTAGTAGTAGTAGTAGTAGTAGTAGTAGTACTAACTCTAGTAGTAGTAGTAGTAGTAGTGGTAGTAGTAACTCTAGTAGTAGTAGTAGTAGTAGTAGTAGTAGTAACTCTAGTAGCAGTAGTAACTCTAGTAGTAGTACTAGTAGTACTAGTAGTAGTAGTAGTAGTAGTAACTCTAGTACTTTCTTGCACCTGGTCACCAATACAGCAGATGTAGTTATGATCAATGAGGAGTCCAGTGAGGTGCAGATGTTGAGGGAGGCTGCAGCTTTGATTCCAGCATGGAGGAGTCTTTCTACACCAGGGTAGTTAAATACCAGCCAGTCCTAAACACCCTCTCAGAGCTGGGCTATAGGTACACGATACTAGTTTTTATATTTGGTATCCTAGGAAACACACACAGGTTGGTAGTGAGAGGGCTGCAACAACTTGGGATGGCCAGAAAGAGGCTAAACAGCTGGCAAAGTACTGTGTCATATCTGCTGTTACTGGCAGCCGCCACATATGGTGGAGACGCTGCTACTTCTACCCTTAAGAAGTGAGTATTGTGCTACTTATACCCTTAAGACCTGAGTATTGTGCTACTTATACCCTTAAGACCTGAGTATTGTGCTACTTCTACCCTTAAGACCTGAGTATTGTGCTATGTATACCCTTAAGACCTGAGTATTGTGCTACTTATACCCTTAAGACCTGAGTATTGTGCTACTTATACCCTTAAGACCTGAGTATTGTGCTATGTATACCCTTAAGACCTGAGTATTGTGCTACTTCTACCCTTAAGACCTGAGTATTGTGCTACTTCTACCCTTAAGACCTGAGTATTGTGCTACTTATACCCTTAAGACCTGAGTATTGTGCTACTTATACCCTTAAGACCTGAGTATTGTGCTACTTCTACCCTTAAGACCTGAGTATTGTGCTACTGTATACCCTTAAGACCTGAGTATTGTGCTACTGTATACCCTTAAGACCTGAGTATTGTGCTACTGTATACCCTTAAGACCTGAGTATTGTGCTATGTATACCCTTAAGACCTGAGTATTGTGCTACTTATACCCTTAAGACCTGAGTATTGTGCTACTTATACCCTTAAGACCTGAGTATTGTGCTACTTCTACCCTTAAGACCTGAGTATTGTGCTACTTCTACCCTTAAGACCTGAGTATTGTGCTATGTATACCCTTAAGACCTGAGTATTGTGCTATGTATACCCTTAAGACCTGAGTATTGTGCTACTTATACCCTTAAGACCTGAGTATTGTGCTATGTATACCCTTAAGACCTGAGTATTGTGCTACTTCTACCCTTAAGACCTGAGTATTGTGCTACTTATACCCTTAAGACCTGAGTATTGCGCTACTTCTACCCTTAAGACCTGAGTATTGTGCTACTTATACCCTTAAGACCTGAGTATTGTGCTTGTTAAGTGATATTGTGAGACCTGCTGTGTCACTGGTCCGTGAGTTTGTGTATTTATTGTACTGCATCGGTAATATTTGTGTCCCTGTACTATTTTACTTCATGTGGACATAAATGATTAAAGTGTGTGTGTCTCTGTGTGTGTGTGTGTGTGTGTGTGTGTGTGTGTGTGTGTGTGTGTGTGTGTGTGTGTGTGTGTGTGTGTGTGTGTGCTGTGTGTGTGTGTGTGTGTCTCTGTGTGTGTGTGTGTGTGTGTGTGTGTGTGTGTGTGTGTGTGTGTGTGTCTCTGTGTGTGTGTGTGTGTGTCTCTGTGTGTGTGTGTGTGTGTGTGTGTGTCTCTGTGTGTGTGTGTGTGTGTGTGTCTCTGTGTGTGTGTGTGTGTGTGTGTCTCTGTGTGTGTGTGTGTGTGTGTGTGTGTGTGTGTGTGTCTCTGTGTGTGTGTGTGTGTCTGTGTGTGTGTGTGTGTGTGTGTGTGTGTGTGTGTGTGTGTGTGTGTGTGTGTGTGTGTGTGTGTGTGTGTGTGTGTGTGTGTGTGTGTTGTGTGTCTCTGTGTGTGTGTGTGTGTGTGTGTGTGTGTGTCTGTGTGTGTGTGTGTGTGTGTGTGTGTGTGTGTCTCTGTGTGTGTGTGTGTGTGTGTGTGTGTGTGTCTCTGTGTGTGTGTGTGTCTGTGTGTGTGTGTGTGTGTGTGTGTCTCTGTGTGTGTGTGTGTGTGTGTGTGTGTCTCTGTGTGTGTGTGTGTGTGTGTGTCTGTGTGTGTGTGTGTGTGTGTGTGTGTGTGTGTGTGTGTGTGTGTGTGTGTGTGTGTGTGTGTGTGTGTGTGTGTGTGTGTGTGTGTGTGTGTGTGTGTGTGTGTGTGTGTGTGTCTCCAGAAACTGAACCCACCTGCTTCCTTTGAAACTCATGCCGCAGTGCGGGCAGGTGTAGCGGGCCTCCTGGTGCGCTGGCTCCAGCGCCCGTTTGGCGGGGGCTGGAGCCCCGATGCTCTTGGCGGCGTGCGTCTGCTGGTGGCGGTACAGGCTGGAGGCGTGGCTGTAGCTCTTCCCGCAGTAGCTGCAGCGGTACTGCCGCCCGTCCGCCTCAAACTCGCCGGGCTCCGAGTCCCCGTCCCCGTCCCCGTCGGCGTCCAGCTGGCTGCCGCCGGCCTCCACAAGCACCTCGCCCTCCTCGTCCGTGTCCTCGCCGTCGTCGTCCGAGTCGGTCTTGATCTCCACGCTCTGCTCCGTGACCTCACAGGGGAACACCTCCTCGTACGGAGCGAAGAAGGCCTCGTCCGTCTCCATCTTCAGCTCGCCGCCCCCGCCGCCGTCCTCACCGCTGCTCTTCACGCACGAGATAGTGAACTTGGAGCCGACCTCGGCCCACTTCACCACGTACTCGATGGGCTGCGTGTCCAGCTCCACCGTGATGAAGTCAGCACCTAGCGCGTCGGGCTCAGACACGGCCAGCTCCGTCTCAGAGTCCTCCATCCTCACCCAGGACCAGGACCAGAACCAGAGACTAGAACCACAGGACCAGAACTGCAGGACCAGAGACTAGAACCACAGGACCAGAACTGCAGGACTGCAGGACCAGAGACCAGAACCACAGGACCACAAATGCAGGACCAGAGACCAGAACCACAGGACCAGGACCAGAACTGCAGGACCAGAGACCAGAACCACAGGACCAGGACCAGAACTGCAGGAGTGCAGGACTGCAGGACCAGAGACCAGGACCACAGGACCAGGACCCCGGAGGAGACGCTACAGCCCTGAGGGAGAGGACAGGCCTTCATTAACACATCTAGAATAATTCTGGTGATGTCGTAATTTCAACATTTTGTTTTTCAGTTTTCTCGATTTTATTAAAAAAAAATTGTAAATTTTTTCGATGTTTTTTTTCACTTTTTTTAAACAACTTTGTGCGATGGTTTTAATGGTTTTAATGGTTTTGGTGGTTTTAATGTTTTTGGTGGTTTTAATGTTTTTGGTGGTTTTAATGTTTTTGGTGGTTTTGATGGTTTTGATGTTTTTGATGGTTTTAATGGTTTTTTTTGTCATTTTTTAAAAAATTTTAACAGACCTGTCATCGCGAGGCGGCCGCGTGTCATCGCGAGGCGGCCGCGTGTCATACGTAAGTACCAGAAGTACATGCCACTTAAAAATCTCCGTCTCTTTTTTGGTCATTTTATTCAGCGTTTCCTGCGTTTGTGTCACTTTTCTGACAGGAGGGGTAAATATAACCCCAACCCGAGAGGGACAGGAGACTTAGAAGTATACAGAATATATACAAGTACACAGAAAGAAGATACAGGATCTAGTACGTGTACTCTGTCAGTGCTGAGTCACCCAATCCTCATTTGCATAAAGTAGAATCCAGCCAACTTTATGCAAATGAGGAGCGGCCAGCTCGGGTCGCCGCCTCTCAAAAACTCACGAAAATCTTCAAAAGTGAGCGTTGTCGATCTGAAATGAAGACAGACTCAGCAGATTAATATGTCTTTACAAACACGTTTGAGTGAACTGGTTTCCTAAAATAAGAGCGTGTATTCCAAACGAGCGACCATGTTGAGACGCGTTGTCCAATCAGGTGCAGCCATGGTGGTTGTAGGAGGGCGGAGCCTGCTTTCTTTGCTCGTCATTGGTCAGTGAAGAGAAACTGGTGATGAGGTCACTAGCAGTTAATAGTTAGTAGTTATCAGAAAACACACACACACACACACACACACACACACAGAGATGTGCACGCACGCACGACACACACACACAGATGTGCACGCACGCACGACACACACACACACACACAGAGACACACAGATGTGCACGCACGCACGCACGCACGACACACACACACACACAAACACACACACACACACACACACAGATGTGCACGCACAACACACACACACAAATTATCATTATTGTGAGACTAAATGAATAAAAGATGTAACGTGGGGATGGATCCGCGCTGACCAAATAAGGTAAACACTCGGTGATGTCACTCTGACCTCATCAACACTACATTTTAATATTTATAAATGGGCGAATATGAGCTAAACACATATCTGTGCTTTCAAACAGCAGGCTGCTCTGCGACACTTTCATTTCTTTAGTTTAACCGAGCGAGACCGCCCCGCCGAACTCCGTTCAAAAATCTGTCATTTTTAGAATCCCCCAGTTTGCCGGGAGTCCTGCAGCTGACAGAGGGGCCTTAGCTTTCCAGCGACCCGTTATCTCACTCTTCAGTCTAGGATGCGTTAACAAAACGAGCAAACTACTACTTACATTTAATAACTTTCATTTAATATCAACATATTTGACAGATTTTCTCATTACTGCCGCGATTACTTCCCACTCAATATCCCGCCGAGGGCGGATGCTGGCAGCGCAACCATTATTAAAAGGTGACGTTTTGTTCATATTTAGAGCTGAATCGTAAAGATAACTGAATGCCGAACTTATTACAAGATGCTTTCGTTTCTTAAAATGTCTTAAATCGTTTTTAAAATGATGTTCTGTGTTGTTACGCGAGGAGGTTGTTAAATAGCGGAGTTTTTGAGTGGAGTTCGGGCCGGGGCTCGGCCGTGAGGAAGCAGAGGAGGGACTTTTTCTTCCCTGAATGTAAACTGTCAAAATAAAAGAGCAAATGGCGGAATAAACGACTGTTGGCGATGAAACGTGTCGGGATTCGGTTACTCACCGGTGTTTCGGCGGCTGCACAGCGGCATAAACGTTAAAATATTACCGGTGGAGACGGTCACAATAAACAGGAAGCAGGGGACGTGGACACAAAGCATTGTGGGAAAAGGATTAAATGGTTGCGAAGAAAGGAAGTACCGTGGATTGTCCTTCAAAATAAAACATAACCGTAAAATGGAAAAAATATAGAAAAATAAATATTTAATTTAATTAAAGTAAACGCTGAAATAAAAAATATCATATAAAATAATATCATATAAAATAATGTCAAAAAATAAAAGAAAAGACTTAACATGAAAAATATATTAAAATGCTCAAAAAGCCAAAAACTAGATATTTAGTCTGACATGTGACGTAATATTAATAATTATTATTATAACTTTTAACAAAATGTAAATTGTAAATGGAATTATATTATTTTTATTTTTCAGAGATATTGAGTCAAAATGTTGGTTTACTGTTCCATAATCTGGCTCAACATCCCATAATTATAGAGAGGAGAGCAGCTTCCGGTCACCGCAGCAGCGTCACCGGGTCTCCATTTAGGACTTTTTTAACCCGTTTTACACACACACACACACACACACACACACACACACACACACACACACACACACACACACACACACACACACACACACACACACACACACACACACACACACACACATACAGAGACACACACACACACACACACACACACACACACACACACACATAC
>NC_135877.1:23736016-23748516 GCF_031162955.1 Sander vitreus | reverse complement strand
GACAGAGAGAGAGACAGAGAGAGAGAGAGAGAGAGAGAGAGAGAGAGAGAGAGAGAGAGAGAGAGAGAGAGAGACAGAGAGAGAGAGAGAGAGAGAGAGAGAGACAGAGAGACAGAGAGAGAGAGAGACAGAGAGAGACAGAGAGAGACAGAGAGAGAAAAAAGACAAAAAGTCGTCTGTTTCATGTACAGCATACTCATTTTTGTAGTTCCAACATGAAGCTGCAAAGAGGTCTGCAGGTAATCCTGAGTAATGGAGTCATGATTTCTGGAAAAAACATGATGAAAAATACATGGCTGTTATGTTTTTAATGTGTGTTAAACACAGCAAGCCGAGCGTCACATAGTGGTATTATATATTAAAAGAAGTCAGGCGATATCTGTGACACCAAAACAATGGATACTTACAGCAAGAGACTGAAGTATTATTGTATTAGTATTTTCGTAGAGTCCTAAGTTAAAGTAATGTAAAAGTATAACTACTGGCAGAGCTGCCTTACATTGACCATGTGAACCTGATGCAGTGGGTGGTTACGGAGAGGTGTACACAGTTAGTACAACAGGAAGTAAAAAGTCATTCAAATGTGAAGTGACATCATTATGTAAAGTGTCCTGTGATGAGCTCAACATTCTTGCTCCGTCTTGGTCTGTGGGCTGAGACTGGCGCTGCAGGTCCAGATTCTGTGGTAGGCTACTGTCCCCCCGGACGGCAGCAGGCAGAACCCTTTTTGACTGGGGTGATTTGGGTCTCTGACTGTCCTGTTGGTTTTCTTCCTACACCACTGGATTTTGAGGTCCCCCGTAGATGACAGCTCCATCCTGCTGATGTGCAGTTGTAACCACCCTCTGTAGAGCCTTCTGGGTGAAGGTGAAGCACCTTCCATACCAGGCAGCGATGCAGCCGGTCAGGATATTCTCCATAATGCACCTGTAGAAGTTGTGGAGTATCCTGGAGTGGATGTTGAACCTCCTCAGCCTGTGGAGTACGGCTGCAGATATTCTGTTTCATCGTCTACATCGCGACGTCCGTATGCGCGATAGTCACGTCGCAGGACGTTGCGATGTTGACGCTACAACTTCTTTGCTGCTTGATAGAAAAGTCAACTTTCACCGTTCTCACCGGAGACCCTTCCCCTTTAAAACACACAGCAGCAGTGTGTGTCTGAGATAACATGGGAGGAGGTCTCAGGGGAGACCCAGGACTAGGTGGAGGGACGTCCAGCTGGGAGGAGGCCTCGGGGAAGACCCAGGACTAGGTGGAGGGACGTCCAGCTGGGAGGAGGTCTCAGGGGGAGACCCAGGACTAGGTGGAGGGACGCCCAGCTGGGAGGAGGCCTCGGGGAAGACCCAGGACTAGGTGGAGGGACGTCCAGCTGGGAGGAGGCCTCGGGGAAGACCCAGGACTAGGTGGAGGGACGTCCAGCTGGGAGGAGGTCTCGGGGAAGACCCAGGACTAGGTGGAGGGACGTCCAGCTGGGAGGAGGCCTCGGGGAAGACCCAGGACTAGGTGGAGGGACGTCCAGCTGGGAGGAGGTCTCGGGGAAGACGCAGGACTAGGTGGAGGGACGTCCAGCTGGGAGGAGATCTCGGGAAGACGCAGGACTAGGTGGAGGGACGCCCAGCTGGGAGGAGGCCTCGGGGGAGACCCAGGACTAGGTGGAGGGACGTCCAGCTGGGAGGAGGTCTCAGGGGAGACCCAGGACTAGGTGGAGGGACGTCCAGCTGGGAGGAGGCCTCGGGGAAGACCCAGGACTAGGTGGAGGGACGTCCAGCTGGGAGGAGGCCTCGGGAAGACCCAGGACTAGGTGGAGGGGACGTCCAGCTGGGAGGAGGCCTCGGGGAGACCCAGGACTAGGTGGAGGGACGTCCCAGCTGGGAGGAGGCCTCGGGGGAGACCCAGGACTAGGTGGAGGGACGTCCAGCTGGGAGGAGGTCTCGGGAAGACGCAGGACTAGGTGGAGGGACCGTCCCAGCTGGGAGGAGGCCTCAGGGAAGACCCAGGACTAGGTGGAGGGACGTCCAGCTGGGAGGAGGCCTCGGGGAAGACCTAGGACTAGGTGGAGGGACGCCCAGCTGGGAGGAGGTCTCGGGAAGACCCAGGACTAGGTGGAGGGACGTCCAGCTGGGAGGAGGCCTCGGGAAGACCCAGGACTAGGTGGAGGGACGTCCAGCTGGGAGGAGGTCTCGGGGAAGACCCAGGACTAGGTGGAGGGATTATATCTCTAACCTGGCCTGGGAACGCCGGATCCCCCAGTTGGAGCTGGTTAATGTGGCTCGGGAAAGGGAAGTTTGGGGTCCCCTGCTGGAGCTGCTACCCCCGCGACCCGACTACTGGATAAGCAGACGAAGATGGATGGATGGATGCATTATTAATATCACTGACTTCAGCCTGGATTGATATGATATGACTACATGGTGTCCTGTCAGTCAGCCAGTGGATGTCGTCCCTAATGTCCCTCTCCTAAATCTCTTCAGGAGTCACAGCCTGACTGGCTTTGGGTTTTGTAAAGCATTAAACAACAAAGAAGGTTCACATAAGAAACGTTTATTTGGTATTTTTAGTTTCTGTGTAGATGCTCTCCCTCCGAAATCAGTCGTCGAGAATGAGTTATTATATCACAACGTCAGTGTTGTTCCAGTATCGTGCAGGTCTACTGGAGAGGTGCTGTCTTGCAGTACAGGGACATGTAATGTGGTCTGCCTTGGCACGGGAAATATGTTCTGGGCCCTTGCTTTGACAGCAGCTGCAATAACAAAGAAACATTTTTAATCAGCAGTACTTTGTTTAATCCTGATTATTATTCCATACGTCACGGATGGAAACACATGGTGTAATAAGTATCAAGGTGTGATTTAACCCAACTACTGTCTATTCTTACGGTTTGTTATATCCCTTTGACATATTAACACATGAAGTTATATCAGTAATATTATGGTGTAACATGTCAGTGGCTGAGCACATCCTGGTACTGGTGGTAACGTCAGCTAACATGACCCACACCAGACAGTTTATAACAGTAACTGTGACCACTTCCGTCATGTTATAGGCCTGTTGGTACTCAGTAGGACGCTACTGACGACTTGTTAATAGTTAATAGCTAATGACTGCTCAGTTCAAAACATTTGATAACATATATTAACAAACTTCTTTAAAAAGCCATAAACACACCACCAGTCTGTCTGTCTGTCTGTCTGTCTGTCTGTCTGGGCTTCCTCCAAACGGACTATCTTCAAACTACAAACCCAGCTGAAGATTCCGCTTAAACTACAACAACAACAATGCTAACGTTCCTTAGCTAAGCTAACAGTGCCGGGCTAACGGTGGCTCTAGCATGAGCTGGTAACGTCCTTCAGCTTATCTAGCACATACAGTAGTTAGCTTCTGATTAGCCTCGACTACACTTCAGTCAAACCAGTACCCATCTATTTATCATCTAGCTAAATACAAAACTTACCCTGTGTGTCTGCTTCTCTGGTTGTCAATGGACATCCAGATTATCTATTCTCAACTAGTTCTGTCTGTCAGTGGACGTTCAGCTCATGGTCTGGACGGACGGGACGTCAACCTGTTTGTATGTCCACAGATCCGATCCGATCCGATCCGATCCGATCCGGGCTGCTGGTACTTCCGTTCATTGAATGATAACTGATGAACCCGATGTCTGCAGTATTAAGACACCGTTGGTGACTGTCAAGAGATCCCCTTCATTTCATCATGTGACTCTCAGCAGCAGGAGGCGCTCTCTGCCTGCAGCTCAGCAGAGAGGAAACGCAATGCATGCTGGGGAGTGAAGTCTTTGATGCGCTGAACATAAAAGGGGCTTTATGAATGAAGAAAACATTAAACACACACACAGAAAGAGACACACACACACACACACACACACACAAAGAGAGAGAGACACACACACACACACACACACACACACACACAGAAAGAGACACACACACACACACAGAAAGAGACACACACACACACACAGAAAGAGACACACACACACACACACACACACACACACAGAAAGAGAGAGACACACACACACACACACACACACACACACACACACAAAGAGACACACACACACACACACACACACACACACACACACACACACACAGAGAAGGAGACACACACACACACACATAAAGAGACACACACACACACACACACACACAGAAAGAGACACACACACACACAGAAGAGAGACACACACAGACACACAGACAGAAAGAGACACACACACACACACACACACAGAGAGAGACACACACACACACATACACACAGAAAGAGAGACACACACACACACACACACACACACACACACACACACACAGAAAGACACACACACACACACAGAAAGAGACACACACACACACACACACACACACACACACATACACACAGAAAGAGAGCACACACACACACACACACACACACACACACACACAGAAAGAGACACACACACACACAGAAAGAGACACACACACACACACACACACACACATACACACACACACAGAAAGAGACACACACACACACACACACACACAGAAAGAGAGAGACACACACACACACACACACAGAGACACACACACAGAGACAGACACACACACACAGACACACACACACACACACAGATAAACTTCCTGTTTACTGCAGCTGATGAGGACACTGATAGACAGGGCTGTGACATCACTGTGACATCACAGAGATCTCAACTGAAGACAAAACAATCAAAGATCAATAATGACCTTTGACCTCCGCCTGCAGACAGTCAACACAGCTGTGTTTGTGTACTTCAGGGTCATCAGGAAAACACAGCGCTGACAACACAGAACCAAGGCTGCCTGACAGACAGAACACCAGACAGCTTTCTGCTTCAGGTCTTCTCACCGAGCGACATGTTGAGGCACCTTAGACAGAAACTGTTTACAGTTTTTAACGATCGCCGTGACCTTTATTTCAATACTTTTAACAACTTTCCTGAACTCTTAACACAGTTACATCTGTCTGAGTACACCATGAACACAGCTCTTGTTGCTTTGACACAACATGCAAACAGTTACACACATTCAGATAACATGTTCTAACCCTAACGTATACCTAACGTGTACCTAACGTGTACCTAACGTGTACCTAACGTGTACCTAACGTGTACCTAACGTATACCTAACGTGTACCTAACGTATACCTAACGTATACCTAACGTGTACCTAACGTATACCTAACGTATACCTAACGTGTACCTAACGTGTACCTAACGTGTACCTAACGTGTACCTAACGTATACCTAACGTATACCTAACGTATACCTAACGTGTACCTAACGTATACCTAACGTATACCTAATGTGTACCTAACGTATACCTAACGTATACCTAACGTGTACCTAACGTATACCTAACGTATACCTAACGTATACCTAACGTGTACCTAACGTATACCTAACGTGTACCTAACGTGTACCTAACGTATACCTAACGTTTACCTAACGTCACAGTCACCAGCTGATCATATACCTCCTGCATGTTGTTCCCCTGCTACTGAGAAACAGCTGATTGAAGTTATGCAAATAGATCAATCACAGCTGATTGACATCTAGGAAACACACTCAGCTTCTTTCAATCACATGACCATATGGTACTGTACTGTAGTAGTACATACAGTACAAGAGGACTATGGTACTGTACTGTAGTACATACAGTACAAGAGGACTATGGTACTGTACTGTAGTAGTACATACAGTACAAGAGGACTATGTTACTGTACTGTAGTACATACAGTAAAAGAGGACTATGGTACTGTACTGTAGTACATACAGTACAAGAGGACTATGGTACTGTACTGTAGTACATACAGTACAAGAGGACTATGGTACTGTACTGTAGTACATACAGTACAAGAGGACTATGGTACTGTACTGTAGTAGTACATACAGTACAAGAGGACTATGGTACTGTACTGTAGTACATACAGTACAAGAGGACTATGGTACTGTACTGTAGTACATACAGTACAAGAGGACTATGGTACTGTACTGTAGTACATACAGTACAAGAGGACTATGGTACTGTACTGTAGTAGTACATACAGTACAAGAGGACCTATTTGTGCTGATTTTGTGTGGAAAGGAACAAGTAGAAGAACGAGTACGAGGACATTTCTGTCTCCGTCTTGTTTTCTTACCGTAACTGTACGTTCTGTGAAGCTACTCTGAGAGCTCATTCATTTCCTGTTGTGACTTTCTGCAGCAAATGAGACCAAATGCAAACATTTACTAAACCCAACAACACAACAATGTAGAGAGGCTCAGAGAACTACAGAACTATGGACAATACACTATACTACTGTCTAGTGTCAGCGTTTGGTGACAGGTGAAGCAGCGCGGGATCATGGGAGTTGTAGTCTAGAGGCGTTTGGTGACAGGTGAAGCAGCGCGGGATCACGGGAGTTGTAGTCTAGAGGCGTTTAGTGACACCTGAAGCAGCGCGGGATCATGGGAGTTGTAGTCTAGAGGCGTTTGGTGACAGGTGAAGCAGCGCGGGATCACGGGAGTTGTAGTCTAGAGGCGTTTAGTGACACCTGAAGCAGCGCGGGATCATGGGAGTTGTAGTCTAGAGGCGTTTAGTGACACCTGAAGCAGCGTGGGCTCATGGGAGTTGTAGTCTAGAGGCGTTTGGTGACAGGTGAAGCAGCGTGGGATCATGGGAGTTGTAGTCTAGAGGCGTTTGGTGACAGGTGAAGCAGCGTGGGATCATGGGAGTTGTAGTCTAGAGGCGTTTGGTGACACCTGAAGCAGCGTGGGATCATGGGAGTTGTAGTCTAGAGGCGTTTGGTGACACCTGAAGCAGCGTGGGATCATGGGAGTTGTAGTCTAGAGGCGTTTGGTGACACCTGAAGCAGCGTGGGATCATGGGAGTTGTAGTCTAGAGGCGTTTAGTGACACCTGAAGCAGCGTGGGATCATGGGAGTTGTAGTCTAGAGGCGTTTAGTGACACCTGAAGCAGCGTGGGCTCATGGGAGTTGTAGTCTAGAGGCGTTTGGTGACAGGTGAAGCAGCGTGGGCTCATGGGAGTTGTAGTCTAGAGGCGTTTGGTGACAGGTGAAGCAGCGTGGGATCATGGGAGTTGTAGTCTAGAGGCGTTTGGTGACAGGTGAAGCAGCGCGGGATCATGGGAGTTGTAGTCTAGAGGCGTTGGTGACAGGTGAAGCAGCGCGGGCTCATGGGAGTTGTAGTCTAGAGGCATTTGGTGACACCTGAAGCAGCGTGGGATCATGGGAGTTGTAGTCTAGAGGCGTTTGGTGACACCTGAAGCAGCGTGGGCTCATGGGAGTTGTAGTCTAGAGGCGTTTAGTGACACCTGAAGCAGCGTGGGCTCATGGGAGTTGTAGTCTAGAGGCGTTTAGTGACACCTGAAGCAGCGTGGGCTCACGGGAGTTGTAGTCTAGAGCGTTTAGTGACACCCGAAGCAGCGGGGCTCATGGGAGTTGTAGTCTAGGCGTTTGGTGACAGGTGAAGCAGCGTGGGATCATGGGAGTTGAGTCTAGGCTTTAGTGAGTCTAGAGAGCGTTTGGTGACAGGTGAAGCAGCGTGGGCTCATGGGAGTTGTAGTCTAGAGGCGTTTGGTGACAGGTGAAGCAGCGTGGGATCATGGGAGTTGTAGTCTAGAGGTGTTTGGTGACAGGTGAAGCAGCGCGGGATCATGGGAGTTGTAGTCTAGAGGCGTTGGTGACAGGTGAAGCAGCGCGGGCTCATGGGAGTTGTAGTCTAGATGCATTTGGTGACACCTGAAGCAGCGTGGGATCATGGGAGTTGTAGTCTAGAGGCGTTTGGTGACACCTGAAGCAGCGTGGGCTCATGGGAGTTGTAGTCTAGAGGCGTTTAGTGACACCTGAAGCAACGTGGGCTCATGGGAGTTGTAGTCTAGAGGCGTTTAGTGACACCTGAAGCAGCGTGGGCTCATGGGAGTTGTAGTCTAGAGGCGTTTAGTGACACCTGAAGCAACGTGGGATCATGGGAGTTGTAGTCTAGAGGCGTTTAGTGACAGGTGAAGCAGCGTGGGATCATGGCTGGTATTAACGCTGCAGCCATCACTCCCAGGAACGGGACATTCTTCCTCACAACAGGCTCAATGAAGCACACACGCTTAATGTCAGAGAGCTGCATAATAATGGGACTTTGGTCAGATGTTCTGACAGTTTCCAGTGGTTCTGAGGACCAACATGAGAGAGAGAGATGTGGTGAAGATTGCTGGTTGTTTAGGTACATTAAACCACGGTCAGCGTTTCCCGTTCCTGGGAGTGATGGCTGCTGTCAGAAGCCGTCGCAGCGTAAATACCAGCCGTGTAATAAACAAAGCCTGATCACGTAAAAACACAGGAGGAGGAGGAGGATTGAGACCATTTTGGGGAGATTTGGACATTAATGGGGGGCTGGGTTCATTAAAACTAATATTAATAACCAGCAACAGTCAATGACAAGATGAACAGGAAACTTTCAAAATAAAACACAGCGATGACGTCAGCATGTTTTATTTCTGTAGAGAATCACAGCAGGAAGAGAGAACTGATGACATCATAGCTCAATATGACAGAAGCCCCCCCGACCCCACCCCACACACACACACTGCAGGCTGCTTCCCCCAGATGCATTCTGGGAAACACAGTTCTCTGATTCTGTAGGGTCTGAACACAACGCAGCAAAACATTAACGTCGCTGCTGATTGGCTAACATCTCAGACACGCCCACAAAACCAAACCACAGGAAACCCCGAAAACAGAAGCTAAGCAGCGCCGGCGTTTAGCTTTCCTGTTCAAAATATTCAAACAGCAGCTAAGTTCAGAAAAAGATGGTTGTTGGGATTCAAACCTTCCCGAGGAACCAACGCCTGTTTCCTGGGTGAAAATGTTTAAATATTATTATATTCTAGTAGATTTTGGGAGATTTAGCGTAACTTCCGCCCGTAGCTGTTTCCCATCTAGCCACCGAAACAAGAAGTCCAGAAGCTTTTATTTTGAAGGATCCAACAGCTGTAAGTTCCCTCCCACAGTCCAGAAGCTTTTATTTTGAAATTGACTTTATATAATAATCTTCACATTATTCAGAATAAAACTGGCCCACGTGCATGAACTGTGGGAGTCAGACACACATCTGTTAATAGATGTATTAATAGAGCTAATAAGGTATTAATAAACATTAATATCTGTTCTGAGAGTTGGAGAACCTTTAAAGTGCGTCGCGTCTGTCTGTATAGTGGTGGAGAGAAAGGAAACCCTACTGAGCGCGTGCAGAACGCCATCAGAGAAAGGAAACCCTACTGAGCGTGTGCAGAACGCGACCAGAGAAAGGAAACCCTACTGAGCGTGTGCAGAACACCATCAGAGAAAGGAAACCCTACTGAGCGTGTGCAGAACACCATCAGAGAAAGGAAACCCTACTGAGCGCGTGCAGAACACGACCAGAGAAAGGAAACCCTACTGAGCGCGTGCAGAACGCCATCAGAGAAAGGAAACCCTACTGAGCGCGTGCAGAACGCAGCTTCGGAGGAAAACAGCCTGCAGTCTGGGCGACAGGAAGTGGATCTCTGCCCTTTCACAGTAAAACAAGAACAAAAGAAAAAGGAACAGAGATTGTGTTAAAAAATTAAATCATAAACACACGCTCGATTAAAATAAAGGCGACTTTAGTCCCGCCCCTTTAGTCCCGCCCCTTTAGTCCCCGCCCCTCTAGCCCCGCCCCTCTAGCACATGTAGTCCCGCCCCCCCCCCCCAATCAGGCTGAAACTCAGTCTAAAATCATATTTTCTCGATCTAAACAAACAAAGGAGCTGAAATCAGACAATAACAACATGAAATCTTAGTTTCTCAGATGGAGGCGGTGATCTGGGTCCTGATTGGAGGAGAGCGGCGCGATGATGATGTCACAGGAAGGCGGTGGCGGCGGCTCGATGGTAGCGTTCGTGTGCGCTGATCAGCGATAAAGTGACTCCCAGAGGAGAGAAGAAGAAGATGAAGAAGCACCATCGTCATCGTCACATCTGGAGGAAGAACAGAGACTCAGACGACAGCAGCACTTTCACAATAAAAGCCCCAAAATTACTCTTTTCTGTTACAATATTCCAACTTTGAGTGAGTGTGTGTCTGTCTGTCTGTCTGTCTGTCTGTCTGTGTGTGTCTCTGTGTGTGTCTCTGTGTGTGTCTCTGTGTGTGTGTGTGTGTGTGTGTGTGTGTGTCTCTGTGTGTGTGTGTGTGTGTGTGTGTGTGTGTGTGTGTGTGTCTCTGTGTGTGTGTGTGTGTGTGTGTGTGTGTGTGTGTGTGTGTCTCACCTGTTGAGAGGATTGTTGGAGCCATTTGTCTTTGTCTCCGCTCAGCTTCATACAGGAGAACAGCTCGCACACAGACAGACGCTCCTACAGGAAACAGTCGGCATAAACACAGGAAACAGTCGGCAAACAGTCAAAACAAACGCTGGAAAAAATATACAAAAAGTAAAAGAAACTGAAACGTTGCAAGACGTAAACATAGAAGATATTCCTCTTTTAACCAAAACACTCTCTGTCTCTGTGTCTGTCTCTGTGTGTGTGTCTCTGTGTGTGTGTGTGTGTGTTTGTATGTGTGTGTGTCTGTGTGTGTGTGTCTGTATGTGTGTCTCTGTGTCTGTGTGTGTGTGTCTGTATGTGTGTCTCTGTGTGTCTGTGTCTGTGTGTTTGTATGTGTGTCTCTGTGTGTGTGTGTGTGTCTCTGTGTGTCTGTGTGTGTGTGTGTGTTGTTACCTGAGCCTGACTCCTCTTCCTCAGCAGCCATTTGTCCTCCTGTGTGTCTGCAGGGCGGGGCGGCGTCTGTCTCGGGACCACCCAGAGATCTGGATCCAGAGGAGTCTGGAACAGAGACTCCTCCCTGGCGGCCTTCTCCTCCCCAGACACGGAGGAGGGGGTGGGGGGGTGCAGCCAGGCCTCCAGGATGGCCTGAACCTGGGGACACGTCACACACGTTAGACTGGGTCTGTGTCTGTCTGTCTGTCTGTCTGTGTGTGTGTCTGTGTCTGTCTGTCTGTCTGTGTGTGTCTCAGGTGGACCCTAGTCTATCCTGCTCTAACCCACCTGGTCTGGGTCACTATAAGCTGGTAGATGGAGCAGGGTTACCCCATCCAGACACACAGTTGACCTGGGTAATACCCTGATTGAGCCATTGGTGTGAAAGGGGTAATAGTTACTATGTACTATATAAAGTATAGCAGAATGGCTCAGGTGCTGCACCCTGTAAAACTAAACTAAGCTTTTACACTAAATGTCACCTTCTGTTCCTGCTCCTTGCGGTGCAGAGTGGGCGGGACATTCTTGGCGCTGGGCGGGGTGGCGTTGTTGGCCTGGTTCTTGGTGCTGGGCGGCGTGGCGTTGTTGGCTACCGGGACGCCGTTCTTATCCCGCCCATCCTGCCGGAGCAGCCAGAGGCTCAGAGCTTCCTTCCCACAGTTCTGCTCGCAGACGCAGTCGGCGTAGGACGAGCAGATCTCATTGGCTCTGCAGGTCGTTTGCAGCGGCGCCGCCTGCTGCAGCCACGACTCCAGGGTCGGCGCCACGGGGGCGTCAGATGAGGCCGGGCTGGCGGCCGGGCTGGCGGCCGGGCTGGAGGCCAGCTGGAACAATTCCAAATGTTATTGTACAATCAACTGTCTGAGGAATAACTGCAATAGTGATGTAATGTATCGGTGAGTGATGTAATGCATCGGTGAGTGATGTAATGTCGGTGAGTGATGTAATGATCGTTACCGGTGGCGTCTTCAGGCACTTGAGCAGTCCCAGGTTCTCTATCTCCAGCGGCACGGCGGCCGTCTGGCAGCAGGCGGAGCAGTCGGCCGGCCGGGATGCTGCACACAGCCAATCACTGGCCTCCCAGCCAGCCTGGAACGGCTTCAACACGTCACGCCACTGCTCGCCGTCTGACACAGCCTCCATGGAGACATCGGCCGGGGTGATGAGCCAGCCGCTCAGATCTTCCTCTTCCTCCTCCACCTCCTCCTCCTCGACGGTGAGCTCTGATTCGTCGATCTTCTCGATGGAGAAGTCGGAGCTGCAGCTGCTGTCGGCTCGCTCGCGGCTGCCGGTGGCGCCCGTCTGAAGCCACGCCTCCAGGTCTCTCAGCTGACCCCAGGCCTGCAGGAAATCCACTGAAGCCAGGGCGGGACAGGAAGTCTGACACAAACACACAGCAGCAGTTAGAGTCCACTAAAAGTTCTGTTGTTGCTGCTGACAGACTCAGATTATTATTCTAAGTGTCTGACAACATTATGGGATGGATCCCTACAGAGATAGACCTTTTAGTTAAAGAGGAAGATCCTTTTAGTTTAACATGAAACAGCCCCGAAATCCCCATCACCAAACCCACCAGACTCCATGTAAATAATCAGGACTTTTAGCGTGTATAGAGCCAGCATATCTCCACCAGACTCCATGTAAATAATCAGGACTTTTAGCGTGTATAGAGCCAGCATATCTCCA
>NC_135877.1:23708516-23716016 GCF_031162955.1 Sander vitreus | reverse complement strand
TATTATTATTATAATATTATTATTATTATATATTATTATTATTATTATTAATATTATTATTATTATATTATTATTATTATTATTATATTATTATTATATTATTATTATTATTATATTATTATTATATTATTATTATATTATTATTATTATATTATATTATTATTATTATATTACTATATTATTATTATATTATTATTATATTATTATTATTATTATTATTATTATATATATATTATTATTATATTATTATTATTATATTATTATGTTATTATTATTATATTATATTATATATATTATTATTATTATATTATTATTATTATTATTATATTATAATTATTATTATTATTATGTTATTATTATTATATTATATATTATTATTATTATATTATATTATTATTATTATTATATTATTATTATATTATATTATTATATTATTATTATTATATTATTATTATTATATTATTATATTATTATATATTATTATTATATTATATTATTATTATTATATTATTATTATATATTATATTATTATTATTATTATTATTATTATATTATTATTATTATATTATTATTATAATAATATTAGTATAATATTATTATATTATTATTTTATTATTATTATTATTATATTATTATTATTATATTATAATATTATTATTATTATTATTATATTATTATTTTATTATATTATTGTTATTATTGTGTGTGTGTGTGTGTCTGTGTGTG
Source organism: Sander vitreus (assembly GCF_031162955.1). Classification (NCBI taxonomy): domain Eukaryota; kingdom Metazoa; phylum Chordata; class Actinopteri; order Perciformes; family Percidae; genus Sander; species Sander vitreus. The sequence continues at coordinate 23,715,290 of NC_135877.1, read as the reverse complement.
TGTGTGTGTCTGTGTGTGTGTGTGCGTGTGCACGTGTGTGTCTGTGTGTGTGTCTGTGTGTGTGTCTGTGTGTGTGTCTGTGTCTCTGTGTGTGTCTGTGTGTGTGTGTGTGTGTGTGCGTGTGCACATGTGTGTCTGTGTGTGTGTGTGTGTGTGTGTGTGTGTGTTACCTCTGCAGTGATCGTTGCCGAGGTAACGCAGCCGTCTCTGGGCGTGGGCTACGAGCTCGGCCGAGCTGTCGACATGAAGAAGAACATCCTGTGTCTGTTCAGACCGTGGTCAGGGCGACGTGAGCACACTTCCTTTCTCCTCGTTTCCTCTCCTCACACACTTCCTGTCTCTGATAGCCTGGGTGATAGCCTGGGTGCTAGCCTGGTGGTAGCCTGGTGGTAGCCTGGTGGTAGCCTGGGTGCTAGCCTGGGTGGTAGCCTGGTGGTAGCCTGGTGATAGCCTGGTGGTAGCCTGGTGGTTGCCTGGATGGTAGCCTGGTGCTAGCCTGGTGGTAGCCTGGTGGTAGCCTGGGTGGTAGCCTGGTGATAGCCTGGTGGTAGCCTGGTGGTAGCCTGGTGCTAGCCTGGTGGTTGCCTGGATGATAGCCTGGTGCTAGCCTGGTGCTAGCCTGGGTGCTAGCCTGGTGGTAGCCTGGTGGTAGCCTGGTGGTTGCCTGGATGATAGCCTGGTGCTAGCCTGGGTGCAAGCCTGGGTGATAGCCTGGTGGTAGCCTGGGTGATAGCCTGGTGGTAGCCTGGGTGCTAGCCTGGTGATAGCCTGGGTGCTAGCCTGGGTGCTAGCCTGGTGATAGCCTGGGTACTAGCCTGGGTGCTAGCCTGGATGATTAAAAAGATAGTTTAGAAAGACAGTAGCGTTCATGTTTACATGCGGCCGCCATCTTGGATAACAGTCATGACCAGTCGAACCACGAGTGCTGTGTTTGAGCCATGTTACTTTCGTTTGACTGGTCATGACTGTTATCCCTTCTCCTGGAACCATCACCTTATCGTGGTGGAGAGGTTTGTGTGTCCCTATGAACCTGAGGGCTGTGTTGTCTGGAGCTTGGTGCTCTTGGTAGGGTCTCCCAAGGCAAAGTGGTCTCAGGTGAGGGGCCAGACAAAGAATGGTTCAAAAATCCTATGAAACATCGAGGAAGGGATGAAGTGACCCTGCCCGGAGGAAGCCCGGGGCCCCCGTCTGGAGCCAGGCCCAGATGGAGGGCTCGTCAGCGAGCGTCTGGTGGCCGGGTTTGCCACGGAGCCCGGCCAGGCACAGCCCGAAAAAGCTACGTGGCGGACATCTCTCCATCCCATGGGCCCACCACCTGTGGGAGGAACCGCTGGGGTCGGGTGCGCTGCCACATGGGTGGCAGTGAAGGTCAGGGGCCTCGACGGACCAGACCCGGGCAGCAGAGGCTGGCTCTGGGGACGTGGAATGTCACCTCTCTGTGGGGAAGGAGCCGGAACTTGTGCGGGAGGTGGAGCGCTACCGGTTAGATCTGGTGGGGCTTACCTCTACGCACAGTCTTGGTTCTGGAACCATACTCCTGGATAGGGGTTGGACTCTTTTCTTCTCCGGAGTTGCCCAGGGTGTGAGGCGCCGGGCGGGTGTGGGGATACTCACAAGCCCCGGCTGAGCGCCGCTACGTTGGAGTTTAACCCGGTGGACGAGAGGGTCGCCTCCCTACGCCTGCGGGTTGTGGGGGGGAAAACTCTGACTGTTGTTTGTACATATGCACCAAACAAGAGTTCAGAGTATTCGGCCTTCTTGGAGACCTTGAGTGGAGTCCTGCATGGGGCTCCAGTCGGGAGACTCCATAGTTCTGCTGGGGGGACGTCAACGCGCACGTGGGCAATGATGGAGACACATGGAGAGGCGTGATTGGGAGGAACGGCCTCCCTGATCTAAACCAGAGTGGTTGTTTGTTGTTGGACTTCTGTGCTAGTCATGGATTGTCTATAACGAACGTGTGTGGGAGAAGTTCGGAGAAGACATGGAGAAGGACTTTCGGTCAGCACCAAGGTACTTCTGGAAAACCATTCGCCACCTCAGGAGGGGAAGCGGGGAACCATCAAGCTGTGTACAGTAAGGATGGGGACGCTGTTGACCTCAACTGAGGAGGTAATAGAGGCGGTGGAAGGAGCACTTTGAGGAACTCCTAAATCCGACTAATACGTCCTCTATGGTAGAGGCAGAGCTGGAGGATGAGGGGGGATTGGCATCAATTTCCCTGGTGGAGGTTGCTGAGGTAGTTAAACAACTCCACAGTGGCAAAGCCCCAGGAATTGATGACATCCGTCCAGAAATGCTTAAAGCTCTGGGTGTGGAGGGGTTGTCTTGGTTCACACGCCTCTTCAACATTGTGTGGAAGTCTGGGACGGTGCCTAAGGAGTGGTAGACCGGGGTGGTGGTTCCCCTTTTTAAAAAGGGGGACCAGAGGGTGTGTGCCACTTACAGGGGTATCACACTTCTCAGCCTCCCCGCTAAAGTCTACTCCAAGGTGCTGGAAAGGAGGGTTCGGTCGATAGTCGAATCTCAGGTTGAAGAGGAACAATGCGGATTCCGTCCTGGTCGTGGAACAACGGACCAGCTCTTTACTCTCGCAAGGATCCTGGAAGGAGCCTGGGAGTATGCCCAACCAGTCTACATGTGTTTTGTGGATCTGGAGAAGGCGTATGACCGGGTGCCCCGGGAGATACTGTGGGAGGTGCTGCGGGATTACGGGGTGAGGGGGTCCCTTCTCAGGGCCATCCAATCTCTGTACGACCAAAGCGAGAGCTGTGTCCGGGTTCTCGGCAGTAAGTCGGACTCGTTTCAGGTGAGAGTTGGCCTCCGCCAGGGCTGCACTTTGTCACCAATCCTGTTATTATATATTTATATATATATTTATGGACAGGATATCGAGGCGTAGTCGGGGTGGAGAGGGGTTGCAGTTCGGTGGGCTGGGGATCTCGTCGCTGCTTTTTGCAGATGATGTGGTCCTGATGGCATCATCGGCCTGTGACCTTCAGCACTCACTGGATCGGTTCGCAGCCGAGTGTGAAGCGGCTGGGATGAGGATCAGCACCTCTAAATCGGAGGCCATGGTTCTCAGCGGGAAACCGATGGAGTGCCTTCTCCAGGTAGGGAATGAGTCCTTACCCCAAGTGAAGGAGTTCAAGTACCTTGGGGTCTTGTTCGCGAGTGAGGGGACAATGGAGCGGGAGATTGGTCAGAGAATCGGCACAGCAGGTGCGGTATTACATTCAATTTATCACACCGTTGTGACGAAAAGAAAGCTGAGCCAGAAGGCAAAGCTCTCAATCTACCGGTCAGTTTTTGTTCCTACCCTCACCTATGGTCATGAAGGCTGAGTCATGACCGAAAGAACAAGATCCAGGGTACAAGCGGCCGAAATGGGTTTCCTCAGGAGGGGGGCTGGCGTCTCCCTTAGAGATAGGGTGAGAAGCTCAGTTATCCGTGAGGAGCTCGGAGTAGAGCCGCTGCTCCTTTGCGTCGAAAGGAGCCAGTTGAGGTGGTTCGGGAATCTGGTAAGGATGCCCCCTGGGCGCCTCCCTAGGGAGGTGTTCCAGGCACGTCCAGCTGGGAGGAGGCCTCGGGGGAGACCCAGGACTAGGTGGAGGAATGTCCAGCTGAGAGGAGGTCTCAGGGAAGACCCAGGACTAGGTGGAGGGACGTCCAGCTGGGAGGAGGCCTCAGGGAAGACCCAGGACTAGGTGGAGGGATTATATCTCCAACCTGGCCTGGGAACGCCTCGGGATCCCCCAGTTGGAGCTGGTTAATGTGGCCCGGGAAAGGGAAGTTTGGGGTCCCCTGCTGGAGCTGCTACCCCCGCGACCCGACCCCGGATAAGCGGATGAAGATGGATGGATGGATGGATGGATGACTGTTATCCAAGATGGCGAGGAGCCTCATGATGCTACCGGTGAAGGGTGGTGATATTTGGAGTCTTGTTAGTGGTAGAAATAGAGATTTACCCTCTGCCCCGAAAGCTAGCGTTAGCAGCTAACCACCGTGTTAGCGGTAGCTAGTTTAAAGCTAGAGACACATTAGATTACCATGACAACAGATCCCAGAGAACGGTCGACTCGTACACGTTATTAACCCCTAGGGTCATTTTACGCAAGGGGGGTCAGCTTCTCCTCACAACACGTAGCTCCTATGGAGCCATGTTGATGCTACCAAGCCATCAGCTCCCGTTAGCATCCCATTGACTGCCATTCATTCTGACGTCACTTTGACAGGGAATACCTTTACATCTGAAGCGTTTAAAGACTCTATTTGTCCGTTGTTTATTTCTAAAGAAACACGACAATGTATAAAAGGCTCCATTACCTTGTAGCTCACGTTATGGCTCCGTAGCAGACGTTTTTATAACAATAGGCTAACGATTGGGTCATAACCACGAGACTTCCTGTCTCATAGTAGAGGAGTTACCGTATAGTACAGGAGAAGCTCTCAGGCAGTTTGGACTTCCATCAGCTGTTTAAGTGTAATGACTAATGTTAACTATCATTTTAGTGATCAATAATGAGCCTGTGTCTATGTTATCTCCTTACATATACCTACGCTCTCCGTCTCTGCTAGATTGGGAATGATTGAGATTTCTCTTGGCACAGCTACCAGAAGACTTCCAACTTTCAGACAGGTTGCTCACGTCACATCTACGTCTTCAAGCTACCTGAGTGAAGCTGCTTCACTGCTTCTGGCCAGTGACGTCACACAGCCCCCCATTAATGTCCAAATCTCCCCAAAATGGTCTCAATCCTCCTCCTCCTCCTGTGTTTTTACGTGATCAGGCTTTGTTTATTACACGGCTGGTATTTACGCTGCGAAGGCTTCTGACAGCAGCCATCACTCCCAGGAACGGGAAACGCTGACCGTGGTTTAATGTACCTAAACAACCAGCAATCTTCACCACATCTCTCTCTCATGTTGGTCCTCAGAACCACTGGAAACTGTCAGAACATCTGACCAAAGTCCCATTATTATGCAGCTCTCTGACATTAAGCGTGTGTGCTTCATTGAGCCTGTTGTGAGGAAGAATGTCCCGTTCCTGGGAGTGATGGCTGCAGCGTTAATACCAGCCGGGTCCATGCTGTATACGGGCTATGGTTCTGCTGTCTGAACTGCGTCTCTTCCCGTCTCAGGTCTGTCGGCGATGATCCGTGGCGCCGAGGACGGCGAGATGTTCACCGTGAAAGATTACACAGAAGAAGAAGTGGAGAAGGTTCTGGAAGAGTTCTTCAACAACCTGAAGAAGAACTTCAGCAAATAAAGAAGGAAATGTTTCAGAAAACTGAAGAGTGGAGAATCAATCACACACACACACACACACACACACACACACACAGAGACACACACACACACACACACACACACACACACACACACACACACAGACACACACACACACACACACAGACACACACACACACACACACACACACACACACACACAAGTGATCATATATTCTACTTCTAAAAGAGCGTTGTAGGGAACCATCCGCGTTATTTTATTTTGAAAATTTCGTTGAAAGAAAACCCACATTCCTAAACCAAGCTGTAATGTAACCTGAACTCCCCATCACCAAACCCACCAGACTCCATGTAAATAATCAGGACTTTTAACGTGTATAGAGCCAGCATATTTCCACCAGACTCCATGTAAATAATCAGGACTTTTAGCGTGTATAGAGCCAGCATATCTCCACCAGACTCCATGTAAATAATCAGGACTTTTAGCGTGTATAGAGCCAGCATATCTCCACCAGACTCCATGTAAATAATCAGGACTTTTAGCGTGTATAGAGCCAGCATATCTCCACCAGACTCCATGTAAATAATCTGGATTTTTAGCGTGTAGAGAGCCAGCATATTTCCACCAGACTCCATGTAAATAATCAGGACTTTTAGCGTGTATAGAGCCAGCATATCTCCACCAGACTCCATGTAAATAATCAGGACTTTTAGCGTGTATAGAGCCAGCATATCTCCACCAGACTCCATGTAAATAATCAGGACTTTTAGCGTGTATAGAGCCAGCATATCTCCACCAGACTCCATGTAAATAATCAGGACTTTTAGCGTGTATAGAGCCAGCATATCTCCACATGTAAATGGGTGAATTAAGGGTTTATTTCAACCAAACCAGAGTGGTGATTGTTGGAACAGTGGAAAGATGAACCAAGACGGCTTTTGGTAGTTTTATTTAGTTTCTGTCCACTATGAATGAAGTGTGTTTTACAATGATAAAAGTCCTGATTATTTACATGGAGTCTGGCGTAGTTTGGTGAAACTAACAGAAGATTCTACCCGTTTATAACTTTTTATTTATAACTAACTATTGATTAAATAACGTCAGAAACATTCGGTCAGAAAACAAAGAAAAAAGTCAAACTTTTACTCAAAAAGTAAAAAGCCGTTGAAAGGTATGTAAGCATCAGAAGGTAAAAAAGAAAGACTTTTATTTCGTTAATACGTTAAAAAGTCAAAGAAAACCACGAAGTAGAATCCTTTTAAAAGATTTTCAAAATAAAACATTTCATGCTACAATTCCTGTTTAAATTTAAATATTAAGTGTTCAGTAATTAAAGTATTAAATGTCACAATTATTCAGTTTTTAATAAGCTGTATTATAAACAGTTTTACCTTCAAAACACAAAGAATATGTTTCTGTCTGATAAACCAGTTCCTCCGGCGGCCAGCAGGGGGCAGCGCTGCTCCAATGACAGAAACACCTTTTAGAGACACACTTCAGTATATATTTTCCACCTGGACTCT
>NC_135877.1:23696016-23703516 GCF_031162955.1 Sander vitreus | reverse complement strand
ACACACACAGTTACACACACACACACACACACACACACACACACACACACACACACACACACACACACACACACACACACACACACACACACAGTTACACACACACACACACACACACACACACACACACACACACACACACACACAACACACACACACAGAGACAGAGAGACACACAGAGACACACACACAGACAAACACACACAGAGACAAACACACACACACTAAAAGGACCCACCAGACTCAGTACTTTTAGCGTGTATAGAGCCAGCGTGTTTCCACATGTATGTTGACATGTGTACAAGGTACTTGAGTAGTATTTCCATGTTCTGCTACTTTGTATTTCTACTCCACTACATCTCAGAGGGAAATCTTGTACTTTTTACTCCATTACTTTCATCTAACAGCTGGAAAATGATGTATTTCTTTAAAAAAATGTGATTCATTTTGATTAGATTTTAAGTGAAAGATTTCCCAAAATACACAGACACACACACACAGACACACACACACACACACACACACACACACACACACACACACACACACAGACACACAGACACACACACAGACACACAGACACACACAGAGACAAACACACACACACACAGACACACACACACACACACACACACACACACACACACACACACAGACACACACACACACACACACACACAGAGACAAACACACACACACACACACACACACACAGGATCATGGCTGTCTCCTGTGTCAGTCGAGCAGCGTGCCTTGCTCCTGGGCTCGGGTCAGGCTGTCTTTGCGGAGCAGGTGGTGCACGCCCATCCTCTTCGGGCTCTTCTGTGGACGCAGCGGGGGGGCGACGGCGCCGAGGGCGGGGTCAAGGTCGAGGAGGCGTGGCGAGATGACGGGCAGCTCGTGAGGGAGGACATCTCTCTCCTCCGCCGAGCTCTCTTCTTCCTCCTCCTCCTCCTCTTCCTCTTCTCCTTCCTCCTGGGTCCCGCGGGCGCCACCGGGGCTTGCCGTGGCGTCCTCTAGGCTCATCAGCAGCTTCTCCGTGTTGTTGCGGCGGCCGCGGTGCCCGTGCAGCTCGGTGTCCGTGTCCGTGTCGAGGCTCGAGCAGCGGCTCGCCGTCCAGCTGCGCGCCGACGAGCCGTCCTCGCCGTCAGAGTACGCCGCACGCTGGCGGTCGGATGACGAGCAGGAAGCCCCGCCCCCTGGCGTCGCACGCCTCCTCTGCAGCTCTGCAGCCGTCTGGCTGCCGAACGCCGTGCGGTGCAGCGCCGAGCCGTCGCACGCCGGAGCCATCTTCTCCACAAACATCCGCTGCCAGTTGGCGAGCAGATCCTCCTCCGAGCTCGCCGCCTGCAATCACAACACGCTCACACTTTACCCAAAACCTCCACACGTTGTTTCAGCGTCACGTTGTGACAGATCAACCAAATCTCACGGTGTCTAGTCTCTCCAAGCTAACGCTAACGCTAACACGGTGACATATGAAGGCATCAGCTGTTGGTGTCTAACAGGAAGTTACTGGAAACTAACACTGGCATTGACTTCATAGAGTAATCATTGTGTGTGTGTGTGTGTGTGTGTGTGTGTGTGTGTGTGTCTGTATGTGTGTGTGTGTCTGTGCATGTAAGTGTGTGCATGTATGTGTGTGTGTGTGTGTGTGTCTGCATGTCTGTGTGTGTGTGTGTGTGTGTGTGTGTGTGTGTGTGTGTGTGTGTGTGTGTGTGTGTGTGTGTGTGTGTGTGTGTGTGTGTGTGTGTGTGTGTGTGTGTGTGTGTGTGTGTGTGTGTGTGTGTGTGTGTGTGTGTGTGTGTGTGTGTGCATGTATGTGTGTGTATGTGTGTGTGTGTGTGTTACCTGTGGCGGGCTGCTGAATGGGCTCGACTGGTTGGACAGCGGCTCGCTGGCTGCGTCCCGCTGTGACTGTGGCGTGCGCTGGTGGCCCCCCCCAGAGGAAGAGGAGGGGGCGGGGCTAGCGGGGGCTGGGTCGTCGCTCTGCACCAGGCTCAGGGAGATGGCCTGCCGCGTGGCGTACGTGCAGTTGGGCAGCGGCGAGTTCTTGGGGATCTTGACTTTGTCGTCCGAGGAGAACTCGATGACCTTGCGGCCCGGGTAGAGAGGGTGGGGGGGGGGGGGGGCCGGGTACGGGTTCAGCTTCTCGAAGGACGGAGCAGCGGCTGACTCCTCGCCGCCCGACTGCCCGTCCAGTACAGCTGCAACAAATCCACACGTTAATCCACACGTTACTCCACACGTTAATCCACACATCACTCCACACGTTACTCCACACGTCACTACACGTTACTACACACGTTACGCTACACGTCACTCCACACGTTACTCCACACACGTTACTCCACACGTCACTACACACGTTACTCCACACGTTACTCCACACGTCACTACACACGTCACTACACACGTTACTACACACGTCACTACACACGTCACTACACACGTTACTACACACGTCACTCCACACGTTACTACACACATCACTCCACACGTTACTCCACACATCACTACACGTTACTCCACACATCACTCCACACGTTACTCCACACGTTACTACACACGTTACTACACACGTCACTACACACGTCACTACACACGTCACTACACACGTTACTACACACGTCACTACACACGTTACTACACACGTCACTCCACGTCTTATTTGTATATTTGTATATTATGTTGATATGTGCCTATATGTGTATTGTTGTCTCTATTGTACAGTATGTGTCTATATTACTATTTGTCTATGTTTACATGTCTATTTGTTGAATGTATAGAGTGTTAAAACCTACAGGAGTCTAATTCCTCGTGTATGTAAGGATACCTGGCCAATACATCTGATTCTGATGTTAAGTCTTCTGTGATTTGATAAGAGTAAAGCCATAGTATATATATTATATAGTATATATACAGTACGTGTTCCTATCCTACCGTCCAGACTGCTCTGACTGCGGCAGGATCCGTTCTGCTGAGCCGCCTCCCGCCCGCCGTTCTGGCGTCCACGCAGCTCGGCGCCCGTCATGTCCACGTGCACGAAGACGTCCTCAGCGACGGGCCGGCTACAGCTGCTGGACTGGGCCGAGTTCAGCAGCAGCGGTTCTGGTTTCTCCAGGACGCGGGCTATCACCGAGGTCGGGACCACGTCGGCCGGCGTCAGGCTCAGCGTGTCTGGGTCCTGACCTCCGGGGGCGGGGCCTCCACGCTCAGGCAGGCTGCTCTTCATGTGCTTATTCAGCATGTCCTGCAGCTCGGAGGGAAGCTACACACACACACACACAGAGAGAGAGAGAGAGAGACACACACACACACACACACACAGAGAGAGAGAGACACACACACACACACAGAGAGAGAGAGACACACACACACAGAGAGAGAGAGAGAGAGACACACACACGCACACACACACACACACACACACAGAGAGAGAGAGACACACACACACACACACACACACACACACAGAGAGAGAGAGAGACACACACACACACACAGAGAGAGAGAGACACACACACACACACAGAGAGAGAGAGACAGAGACAGAGAGAGAGAGAGAGACAGAGAGAGAGAGAGACAGAGAGAGAGAGAGAGAGAGAGAGAGAGAGAGAGAGAGAGACACACACACACACACACACACACACACACAGCGCTGAGTGTTTCCAGGAATCAGCTGAGTCTCTATAAACTTTAATGGAACATTAATAACAGATCAATGAACGGCCTCGTTACTGAGTTCATATGATATTATCATCTGTCATCAGTCTGGCCTCTCACAGACAGGAAGCCACGCCCCCTGGAGCCCCGCCCCCTGGTAGACATCTCATCCGTTAATCTGTGCAGCTTTAACTACGATCAAATAAATATTACCGTATTTTCCGCACTATAGGGCGCACCGGACTATAAGGCGCATTAAGCAAAACACTGCAGGATCGGGACGTAGCCTAGCAACAGAATGTCAACAAATGATGTCGAAAGGAAACTCAAAGAAGGTATTTACAGCACAAAAAAAAAGCACGGCAAGTTTGACATTTGGAAAAAGTTCTGAAATGTCAGGAAAACTAAACAAACAACCCCATGAATCTCTGCATTAATAGCCTGTAAAATGAGTGTTTTCCGCTGCGAGACGGGAGAAGCCACAAAATCAATGCATTTCTATTATTGTGCGGGCATAAAAACTTTCGCTGGTGCTGGACACACATGTTGCGGGCGGCAGAGTAACACACACGTTGCGGGTGCGGGCGGCAGAGTAACACACACGTTGCGGGCGGCAGTGTAACACACACGTTGCGGGTGGCAGAGTAACACACACGTTGCGGGTGGCAGAGTAACACACACGTTGCGGGTGGCAGAGTAACACACACGTTGCGGGTGGCAGAGTAACACACACGCTGGGGTGGCGAGTCATGCGGGCGGCAGAGTAACACACACGTTGCGGGTGCGGGCGGCAGAGTAACACACACGTTGCGGGTGGCAGAGTAACACACACGTTGCGGGTGGCAGAGTAACACATGTTGCGGGTGCGGGCGGCAGAGTAACACACACGTTGCGGGTGGCAGAGTAACACACACGTTGCGGGCGGCAGTGTAACACACACGTTGCGGGCGGCAGAGTAACACACACGTTGCGGGCGGCAGAGTAACACACACGTTGCGGGCGGCAGAGTAACACACACGTTGCGGGTGCGGGCGGCAGAGTAACACACACGCTGTGGTGCGGGCAGCAGAGTAACACACACGTTGCGGGTGGCAGAGTAACACACGCGTTGCGGGTGGCAGAGTAACACACACGTTGCGGGTGGCAGAGTAACACACGTTGCGCGGTGCGGGCGGCAGAGTAACACACACGCTAGGGTGGCAGAGTAACACACACGTTGCGGGTGGCAGAGTAACACACACGTTGCGGGTGGCAGAGTAACACATGTTGCGGGTGGCAGAGTAACACACATGTTGCGGGTGCGGGCGGCAGAGTAACACACACGTTGCGGGTGGCAGAGTAACACACACGTTGCGGGTGCGGGCGGCAGAGTAACACACACGTTGCGGGTGGCAGAGTAACACACACGTTGCGGGTGGCAGAGTAACACACACGTTGCGGGTGGCAGAGTAACACACACGTTGCGGGTGGCAGAGTAACACACACGTTGCGGGTGGCAGAGTAACACACACGTTGCGGGTGGCAGAGTAACACACACGTTGCGGGTGGCAGAGTAACACATGTTGCGGGTGGCAGAGTAACACACATGTTGCGGGTGGCAGAGTAACACACACGTTGCGGGTGGCAGAGTAACACACACGTTGCGGGTGCGGGCGGCAGAGTAACACACACGTTGCGGGCGGCAGAGTAACACACACGTTGCGGGTGGCAGAGTAACACACACGTTGCGGGCGGCAGAGTAACACACACGTTGCGGGTGCGGGCGGCAGAGTAACACACACGTTGCGGGTGCGGGCGGCAGAGTAACACACACGTTGCGGGTGCGGGCGGCAGAGTAACACGTTGCGGGTGCGGGCGGCAGAGTAACACGTTGCGGGTGGCAGAGTAACACACACGTTGCGGGTGGCAGAGTAACACACACGTTGCGGGTGCGGGTGGCAGAGTAACACGTTGCGGGTGGCAGAGTAACACACACGTTGCGGGTGGCAGAGTAACACACACGTTGCGGGTGGCAGAGTAACACACACGTTGCGGGTGGCAGAGTAACACACACGTTGCGGGTGGCAGAGTAACACACACGTTGCGGGTGCGGGCGGCAGAGTAACACGTTGCGGGCGGCAGAGTAACACACACGTTGCGGGTGCGGGCGGCAGTGTAACACACACGTTGCGGGCGGCAGAGTAACACACATGTTGCGGGCGGCAGAGTAACACACACGTTGCAGGTGGCAGAGTAACACACACGTTGCGGGTGGCAGAGTAACACACACGTTGCGGGTGCGGGCGGCAGAGTAACACACAAAATCGCTCCGAGGTCAGTAAGCACAACCAGAATGAATCCATATATAAAACGCTCCGGATTATAAGGCGTCATTTTTTGAGAAGATTAAAGACTTTTAAGTGGCCCTATAGTGCGGAAAATATGGTAATAATAAATATCAAAGTGTTGGAGTAACTTACGTCAGCGAACTTGTGGTTCCTGAAGTGGGACTTGTTGCATTTGAGCAGCTGGACGGCGAGGTTACAGTCCTGTCGATAACGCTCCTGAACACACACACACACACACACACACACACACAAACACCAGAGAGACTGTCAGCCAATCACAGCGCAGGACTGACACACACAAACACGAGAAAGACTGTCAGCCAATCACAGCGTAGGACTGACACACAAACACAGATTACACCGGTATGCATCGTGTATGAGAAAATTAATTATAGTTTTTAGTTTATTCTTAAAATCGGCCACCGTCTGACGCAGGACGGCTGGCACACACGGTTACCACGGTAACCACACTGCCTGGAAACGAGAAAGATTTCAGCTGCTGCTGCAGAATTCAGCTTATTATCAGTGATTTAATTACTTATTTATGTTCTTCATAAACACACCGACAGCATGACACCAGAATAACTCTGGAGATTTCATCCTGGACCCTATTTTTGGGTCCAAGTGACTGATTGGGAACAACCCACCAGACTCCATGTAAATAATCAGGACTTTTATCAGCGTAAAACACACTTCATTCAAAGTGGACAGAAACTAAATAAAACTATCAAAAGCCGTCTTGGTTCATCTTTCCACTGTTCCAACAATCACCACTCTGGTTTGGTTGAAATAAACCCTTAATTCACCCATTTACATGTGGAGATATGCTGGCTCTATACACGCTAAAAGTCCTGATTATTTACATGGAGTCTGGTGGAGATATGCTGGCTCTATACACGCTGAAAGTCCTGATTATTTACATGGAGTCTGGTGGAGATATGCTGGCTCTATACACGCTGAAAGTCCTGATTATTTACATGGAGTCTGGTGGAGATATGCTGGCTCTATACACGCTAAAAGTCCTGATTATTTACATGGAGTCTGGTGGGTTTGGTGATGGGGATTTCGGGGCTGTTTCATGTTAAACTAAAAGGATCTTCCTCTTTAACTAAAAGGTCTATCTCTGTAGGGATCCATCCCATAATGTTGTCAGACTCTTAGAATAATAATCTGAGTCTGTCAGCAACAACAGACCTTTTAGTGGACGCTGACTGACGTTTTTGTCGCTTTGTTTGTTGCGTTCTTGACTTTGTTGAGGTATATTTTATAAAGATTACAAATCCAAAATGAGTGATAATACTGGACCAATTCCACAGTTCCCGTTTAACTTGATAAGTAAAAGATTAAAAGACGATATTTGTGTCTGACTCACGTTGAGTTCCTCCAGGCGGTCGACCGTGTTCTTGGCGTCCAGCAGTTTGTTGGTGAGCTCTACGATCTCCTGGTCCATCGTCTTCTTGTCCCTCTCCACCTTCCGTAGCTGTGGGAGGAGTTACACCGTTAAATC
>NC_135877.1:23683516-23686016 GCF_031162955.1 Sander vitreus | reverse complement strand
ATAATCTATGGGGTATTGTGAAGAGGATGATGGGATGCTCCAGACCCAACAATGCAGAAGAGCTGAAGGCCACTATCAGAGCAACCTGGGCTCTCCTAACACCTGAGCAGGGCCACAGACTGATCCACTCCACGCCGCATTGCTGCAGTCATTCAGGCAAAAGGAGCCCCAACTAAGTACTGAGTGCTGTACATGCTCATACTTTTCATGCTCATACTTTTCATGCTCATACTTTTCAGTTGGCCAACATTTCTAAAAATCCTTTTTTGTTTTGGTCTTAAGTAATATTCTCATTTTCTGAGATACTGAATTTGGGGTTTTCATTAGTTGTCAGTTCTAATCATCAAAAGTAAAAGAAATAAACACTTGAAATATATCAGTCTGTGTGATGAATGTATACATTATACAAGTTTCACTTTCTGAATGGAATTACTGAAATAAATCAACTTTTTCATGATATTCTAATTATATGACCAGCACCTGTATAGTATAATATAAAAAAGGTAGAGGTGTGTGTGTGTGTGTGTGTGTGTGTGTGTGTGTGTGTGTGTGTGTGTGTGTGTGTGTGTGTGTGTGTGTGTGTGTGTGTGTGTGTGTGTGTGTGTGTGTGTGTGTACCTCGTACATCAGCACAGAAAACTCTTCATCTTCTCTGCTGCGTCCGTCTTCTTCCTCCTGAAACACGAGACACTAAACATTAGAAATGACTTCTCCTTCAACTTTCTACTGTCGGAGACATCTGAACCGAAAATGGATCAAACCGCTCCTTAAAAGAACAGGCGTCAAAACCTATGTCCTCTCGGTGCTAGACCTTTATGTTTCTAGCTAAAAGCCCTGAAATCACCATCACCAAACCCACCAGACTCCATGTAAATAATCAGGACTTTTAGCGTGTATAGAGCAGCATATCTCCACCAGACTCCATGTAAATAATCAGGACTTTTAGCGTGTATAGAGCAGCATATCTCCACCAGACTCCATGTAAATAATCAGGACTTTTAGCGTGTACAGAGCCAGCATATCTCCACCAGACTCCATGTAAATAATCAGGACTTTTAGCGTGTACAGAGCCAGCATATCTCCACCAGACTCCATGTAAATAATCAGGACTTTTAGCGTGTATAGAGCCAGCATATCTCCACCAGACTCCATGTAAATAATCAGGACTTTTAGCGTGTATAGAGCCAGCATATCTCCACATGTAAATGGGGGAATTAAGGGTTTATTTCAACCAAACCAGAGAGGTGATTGTTGGAACAGTGGAAAGATGAACCAAGACGGCTTTTGATAGTTTTATTTAATTTCTGTCCACTTTGAATGAAGTGTGTTTTACGATGATAAAAGTCCTGATTATTTACATGGAGTCTGGTGGAAATATGCTGGCTCTATACACGCTAAAAGTCCTGATTATTTACATGGAGTCTGGTGGAGATATGCTGGCTCTATACACGCTAAAAGTCCTGATTATTTACATGGAGTCTGGTGGAGATATGCTGGCTCTATACACGCTAAAAGTCCTGATTATTTACATGGAGTCTGGTGTAGTTTGGTGATGGGGATTTCGGGGCTGTTTCATGTTAAACTAAAAGGATCTTCCTCTTTAACTAAAAGGTCTATCTCTGTAGGGATCCATCCCATAATGTTGTCAGACATTTAGAATAATAATCTGAGTCTGTCAGCAGCAACAACAGACCTTTTAGTGTATTTATTTGTGGTTTAGGGGATGTTGCAAGTAGACCTTTTTCAATTGATGAAGCAGAAATGTCTGTTTCTCAGCCCAGCGTTGGCAGGTTAGTTTGGGTGAAGTGACTCGTTAAATCAGCAGCAGGACTCACACACAGAGAGACCTTCTGTCCCAGTCTGCAGCCAATGGGAGGCAGGCAGTCTGCCAGGTGAACTCATTACCCTGATCACACCTGAGCCGCTCCTTAGCATCGCTACCTTCATTAGCATCTGACCTAAACACCTCATCTTCAGCCATTGGAAACCATCAGAGACTCTTACACACACTTTCATATACTCTACACAACATATATATACACATATACACACGTGTGTGTGTGTGTGTGTGTGCGTGTCTGAGTGTGTGTGTGTGTCTGAGTGTGTGTTTGTGTGTGTGTCTGAGTGTGTGTGTGTGCGTGCGTGCGTCTGTGTGTGTGTGTGTGTCTGAGTGTGTGTTTGTGTGTGTGTGTTTGTGTGTGTGTGTGTGTGCGTGTCTGAGTGTGTGTGTGTTTTGCTGTCAGGAGCAGCAACTCGGCGAAGCGTCAGCTGACAGCCTGGTGTCTGAAAAACAGACAATGAAGGTCAAACAGCAGATGGCATGCTGGGAAAAATCCACCGCGAACACACTGAAAACTGTCTGCAGGTGTGTGTCTCTGTGTGTGTCTGTGTGTGTCTCTGCCTGTGTATCTGTGTGTGTGTGTGTGTGTGTGTCTGTCTCTCTCTCTCTGTGTGTGTGTGTGTGTATTTGCCTGTGTATCTGTGTGTGTGTGTATGTTAGA
>NC_135877.1:23676016-23681016 GCF_031162955.1 Sander vitreus | reverse complement strand
GTGGGCTGGTCGGGGTCTCAGCTACAGGGCACGGACGGTGGGCTGGTCGGGGTCTCAGCTACAGGGGCACGGACGGGTGGGGCTGGTCGGTCTCAGCTACAGGGGCACGGACGGGTGGGCTGGTCGGGGTCTCAGCTACAGGGGCACGGACGGGTGGGCTGGTCGGGGTCTCAGCTACAGGGGCACGGACGGGTGGGCTGGTCGGGGTCTCAGCTACAGGGGCACGGACGGGTGGGCTGGTCGGGGTCTCAGCTACAGGGGCACGGACGGGTGGGCTGGTCGGGGTCTCAGCTAGCAGGGGACACGGACGGGTGGGCTGGTCGAGGTCTCAGCTACAGAGGGCACGGACGGGTGGGCTGGTCGAGTCTCAGCTACAGGGGCACGGACGGGTGGGCTGGTCGGGGTCTCAGCTACAGGGGCACGGACGGGTGGGCTGGATCGGAGTCTCAGCTACAGGGACACGGACAGGTGGGCTGGTCGGGGTCTCAGCTACAGGGGCATGGGCCGGGGTGGGCTGGTCGGGGTCTCAGCTACAGGGGCACGGACGGGTGGGCTGGTCGGGGTCTCAGCTACAGGGGCACGGACGGGTGGGCTGGTCGGGGTCTCAGCTACAGGGGCACGGACGGGTGGGCTGGTCGGGGTCTCAGCTACAGGGGCACGGACGGGTGGGCTGGTCGGGGTCTCAGCTACAGGGGCACGGACGGGTGGGCTGGTCGGGGTCTCCTGCTGAGGACAGGATGTGGATCAGTACGTCCTGCTGAGGACAGGCTGTGGATCAGTACATCCTGCTGTGGATCAGTACATCCTGTTGAGGACAGGATGTGGATCAGTACGTCCTGCTGAGGACAGGATGTGGATCAGTACATCCTGCTGTGGATCAGTACGTCCTGCTGAGGACAGGATGTGGATCAGTACGTCCTGCTGAGGACAGGCTGTGGATCAGTACATCCTGCTGTGGATCAGTACGTCCTGCTGAGGACAGGCTGTGGATCAGTACATCCTGCTGTGGATCAGTACATCCTGTTGAGGACAGGATGTGGATCAGTACGTTCTGCTGAGGACAGGATGTGGATCAGTACATCCTGGTGAGGACAGGATGTGGATCAGTACATCCTGGTGAGGACAGGATGTGGATCAGTACGTCCTGCTGACTCAGCTCTGCAGAAGGAGAAACATTTCTGCTCCGCTGAAGCAAACAACACGATGACTTCACTTTCATTAAATATGAATGAACCGAAATGTCTCAGAGAGAAACAGCTTCAACACATCAGACTGAACATGAACGCCTCTTCATCCTCTTCATCCTCACATTGCTGGTGGATGCCCAAATTTACCAGCCACTTTTTCCTGAATTCAAATGTATAAAAGAAAGTGCACTAGCATATTTTTAATTGCTTAAATACATTATTTTTTTATATTATTATTTTTTTATATTATTATTTTTTATATTATTTTTTATATATTATTATTTTTTTATATATTATTTTTTTTATATTATTTTTTTTTTTATATATATTATTTTTTTTATATTTACATATTTTTTTAATATATTATTTTTTATATTTTCTTTTTTATATCATATTATTTTTTATATATATATATATATATATTTTTTAATATATTATTTTTTATATTATTATTTTTATATATATTATTTTCTATATTATTATTCTTTTATATTATAATTTTTTTTATATATTATTTTTTTTAATATATTATTTTTTATATTATTTATTTTTTATATATTATTATTTTTATATATTATTATTATTTTTTTTTATATTATTTTTTTTATATATTTTATTATTATTATTTTTATATTATTTTTTTATATATATTATTTTTTTATATATTATTTTTTTTTAATATATTTTTTTATATTATTATTATTTTTATATATATTATTTTATATTATTCTTTTTTATATTATTATTTTTTATATATTATTATTTTTTAATATATTACTTTTTATATTATTTATTTTTTTATATATTATATATATATTATTTTTTATATTATTTTTATATATATATATATATATATATACATTATTTTTTTTATATATATATATAATATATTTTTTTATATTATTATTATATATATTATTTTATATTATTATTCTTTTTATATTATAATTTTTTTATATATATATTTTTTTTTAATATATTATTTTTTATATTTATTTTTATATTATTATTTTTTATTATTATTTATTTTTCATATTATTATTATTTTTTATATATTTTTTAATGTTATTCTTTTTATATTATTTATTTTATATATTATAAAAAAAAAAATTATACTACTACTACTACTACTACCATTATTATTAATACAGGCAAATAAAAAGTGATAAATGACCATGGTAAAATAGTGTTTGGTCAGTGTGGTCATGTTCTACAGTAATAGCCAACATGTTTAATGAACAGACACATGTGGACTCTCTCTCAGTAACAGCATTAATCAGTCCCTCCAGGGTTTACAGCCTTTTTGGAGATTGCTGCTTTAAAAAAAACTTAGAAAATGGGTCAAATTTGACCTGAGGACAACACAAGGTTTAAAGTCCCATATTATGAAAAAATCTCTTTTTCTGGGATTTGGGGAGTTATTTAGTGTCTCTGGTGCTTCATACAGACGTTGATAACCCTCCATGCTGTTCTGAGTGAGATACGGTTTCTGAATGTGTCCTGTCTTCAGTCTCCGGGTCAGCTGGTCAACATCTGCACGGCTTTCTACGTCACTAGCTGAGACGAGGGGGCTAGGGGGCTAACCGTTAGCATGCTAGCTCGTTCTCAATGGCAGACCACTGCTACAACACACACTAGTTCACCATAATCTCCAAAAGAACTACTTCCATGTCCCTGTTCTGCAGGTATTCACACAAAGGTGGAAGTGTTCCCTCGTTTAGAAGAAGTCTCCCAGCTAATCCTGCCTTGTTCTACTGAAGTTGGAGAAACAGCTAGCTAGCTCATGTAGTCCTTACCTAGCTACTGAGCATGTAGTCCTTACCTAGCTACTGAGCATGTAGTCCTTACCTAGCTACTGAGCATGTAGTCCTTACCTAGCTACTGAGCATGTAGTCCTTACCTAGCTACTGAGCATGTAGTCCTTACCTAGCTACTGAGCGTGTAGTCCTTACCTAGCTACTGAGCATGTAGTCCTTACCTAGCTACTGAGCATGTAGTCCTTACCTAGCTACTGAGCATGTAGTCCTTACCTAGCTACTGAGCATGTGCGACTCCCAACAAAGATGTTCCAGCAGTGAGAGGTCTCACTCTGTAGCTAAAACAGAGACCTGAACACAGGGTGAAAAGAGGAGCTGCAGCAATGAGCAGAACAACTAAAATATGGTGTTTTTTGATAATTAAACCATGTAAACCTGTTCTGGTACAACCTCTAAATATTATTATGAACCTGAAAATGAGCAGAATATGAGCTCTTTAACATCTATTCTAAAACGCACAGGGAGCCAGTGTAGGGTTAGAGAACGGGTTGATGCACGTCAGACCAACAGAGAGAGCATTACAGTAATCCATCCTTGAACTAATAAAGGCATGAATAGCCTTTTCTAGGTCGTGCCTGCTCAGGAAGGGCTTAACTTCAGCCAGGAGACGAAGCTGGAGAAAGCTCATTTTAACAACACTGAGGGACTGATCTGCTTGTCATATTTCATACTGCAATCAAAAGTAACCCCCAAATGTTTGACAGCTGACTTATGGCGCTTTTCCATCACGTGGTACCTGCTCGCCTCGCCTCTACTCACCTTTTTTGGTTTTCCATTATGAAAAAAAGTCCTTGGTACCTGCTAACAGGTACTTTATGTAGTACCAGCTCAGTCGAGGTTCCCAGCGAGCTGAGGCGATACCAAAAGGTGACGTGAAAGCGACAGACGGGGGTGTCCTGAACAAACCTGCTATGTTTAAATAGTTCAGCCAGCTGTTTATTTCTGCTGCCTCCAGCTTCATCTGAAACTAAATGTGTCTTCTGACAACAACACACCTTCCACGTTCTGGGTGTCGCGTTAGGTCACGGCAGTTTCCTGCGGCGCCTCTTGTTTTCCAGTCCTGCGGAGGCTCCAGGCAGAGCTTTCTCCGTAGCCACGTACACACACACGTGGCCGGCTCGACGCAAGCACCAGCACACAAGTATAAACATCAGGCCACTTACATCGGCTACGGAGAAAGCTCTGCCTGGAGCCTCCACAGAACTGGAAAACAAGCTCAAGTGGCCTGATGTTTATACGCTGGTGTTTGTGTTGAGCCGGCATATAACGACCAGCCACGCTGAGGCGGTACTAACATCTGCAACGGAAAACAGACGCACAGTGAGGCGAGGAGAGGCGAGTCGAGCAGGTACCATGTGATGGAAAAACACCACTAGTGTATGATGCCAGAGCTCCCAAACTCAAAGCTGGGCCATTTTGCGTGCCTGAATACTGAAAATAATACACTCCGTTATATCTTCGTTTTGTGAAAGCCACAACGTAATATCATTAATACAGCTGAGCAGGGAGTCTAGTCATTTGCTTTCATAGGCAAATACATTTGCAAATCATCTGCATAACAATGAAATGGCAGGTTGTGCTTGCCTATAATAGCCCCTACAGGCAGCATATAAGGAGAACAGGATGGGGCCAATGATTGAACCCTGGGGTACCCCACAGGAGAGAGGAGCAGCTGACGACGAGAGCCTGCACGAGTCGGGGAACATATGAATCAGGATTCTTCAGCTTAGAATTGATATCACGATTCTTTCTCATGAAGTGTAATGTTTACTGCACACATGAATTATGACAAAACTAAAACTAATCGGCAGCACCAAACATATATTTTTGGGCAGCTGGAGCACATTAGCATCACCACGAGCCTGTAAACACAGAGGCTTCACTGAATACAGGAAATACAGTCCATACTGGCCATTTAGGTACAGCAGGCTACCAGACATAGTGACATATAACACATAGACCTCAACATGGCCCCGATACGGGCTCTATCTGGACT
>NC_135877.1:23648908-23653521 GCF_031162955.1 Sander vitreus | reverse complement strand
CTTTTTAAAACCATATATAATAATGTATTTCATGTATATTTTATTTTCTGTGTGTTGTGGTCATTTAGCCGCGAGCCCTTTTGTTCCTCGCGGCTCCGTTCCCATGGTGAAGCTTCATCAGCTCGCGAGACTCACGTTCTAAAAAAACTGTTTGTTTACCGTGACGTCACAGTACTACTGTAATATCAGCGCTGCTGACAAAAGAAAATACTTTTCACTGAGTTATTGTACTTTTAACGTACTTTAATCTCAATGTACTTGTGTTTTATTAGTTCCATATTTACTACTGTATACGTCTGCTACGCTAGAAGTATTTATAATGTTTTAATTATGTGAAAGTAGTGTAACAATACTCACTTAAAAGTAAAAAATAAACTTAGTATTTGATTAAATGTTCACCACAGTGTAAAAACAACATTATTTTATTATAAATCCCTAACTAAACATACTAGCTGTAAAGACTGTACTTGATGACGGCTAATGTCAGTGTTATATTATATAATATTACACTTTTACCTACATATAATATCAGTTATGCCTCAGTGTTTAAGCAGTGTTTTATGTTACGGTTCCTTAGATTAATTAAGATCATTGCCATATATTTAAAGGTTTTTTTAAAAACGTTATTATATTAATTGAGTATTAAATTCTTATCTGTGTGTGTGTCTGTCTGTCTGCCTGTCTGTGTGTCTGTCTGTGTGTGTATGTGTCTGTCTGTGTGTCTGTCTGTCTGTGTGTGTGTGTGTGTGTGTGTGTGTGTGTGTGTGTGTGTGTATGTGTCTGTCTGTCTGTGTGTCTGTCTGTGTGTGTATGTGTCTGTCTGTGTGTCTGTCTGTCTGTGTGTCTGTCTGTCTGTGTGTGTCTGTCTGTCTGTGTGTGTGTCTATCTGTGTG
The DNA here is from genome assembly GCF_031162955.1 of Sander vitreus. Lineage (NCBI taxonomy): Eukaryota > Metazoa > Chordata > Actinopteri > Perciformes > Percidae > Sander > Sander vitreus. The sequence continues at coordinate 23,652,628 of NC_135877.1, read as the reverse complement.
TATGTGTCTGTCTGTGTGTGTGTGTGTGTGTGTGTGTATGTGTGTGTGTGTGTGTGTGTGTGTGTGTGTGTGTGTGTGTGTGTGTGTGTGTGTGTGTGTGTGTGTGTGTGTGTGTGTGTGTGTGTGTGTGTGTGTATGTGTGTGTGTGTGTGTGTGTGTGTGTATGTGTCTGTCTGTCTGTCTGTCTGTCTGTGTATGTGTGTGTGTGTGTATGTGTCTGTCTGTGTGTCTGTCTGTGTGTATGTGTCTGTCTGTCTGTCTGTGTGTGTGTATGTGTGTCTGTCTGTGTGTGTGTGTGTGTGTGTGTGTGTGTGTGTGTGTGTGTGTGTGTGTGTGTGTGTGTGTGTGTGTGTGTGTGTGTGTGTGTGTGTGTGTGTGTGTGTGTGTGTGTCTGTCTGTGTGTGTGTGTGTGTGTGTGTGTGTGTCTGTCTGTGTGTGTGTGTGTGTGTGTGTGTGTGTGTGTGTGTGTGTGTGTGTGTGTGTCTGTGTGTGTGTGTGTGTGTGTGTGTGTGTGTGTGTGTGTGTCTGTGTGTGTGTGTGTGTGTGTGTGTGTCTGTGTGTGTGTGTGTGTGTGTGTGTGTGTGTGTGTGTGTGTGTGTGTGTGTGTGTGTGTGTGTGTGTGTGTGTGTGTGTGTCTGTCTGTGTGTGTGTGTGTGTGTGTGTGTGTGTGTGTCTGTCTGTGTGTGTGTGTGTGTGTGTGTGTGTGTGTCTGTCTGTGTGTGTGTGTGTGTGTGTGTGTGTGTGTGTGTGTGTCTGTGTGTGTGTGTGTGTGTGTGTGTGTGTGTGTGTGTGTGTGTGTGTGTGTGTGTGTGTCTGTCTGTCTGTGTGTGTGTGTGTGTGTGTGTGTGTGTGTGTGTGTGTGTGTGTGTGTGTGTGTCTGTCTGTGTGTGTGTGTGTGTGTGTGTGTGTGTGTGTGTGTGTGTGTGTGTGTGTGTGTGTCTGTCTGTGTGTGTGTGTGTGTGTGTGTGTGTGTGTGTGTCTGTCTGTGTGTGTGTGTGTGTGTGTGTGTGTGTGTGTGTGTGTGTGTGTGTGTGTGTGTCTGTGTGTGTGTGTGTGTGTGTGTGTGTGTGTGTGTGTGTGTGTGTGTGTGTGTGTGTGTGTGTGTGTGTGTGTGTGTGTGTGTCTGTGTGTGTGTGTGTGTGTGTGTGTGTGTATGTGTCTGTCTGTGTGTGTGTGTGTGTGTGTGTGTGTGTGTGTGTGTGTGTGTGTGTGTGTGTGTGTCTGTGTGTGTGTGTGTGTGTGTGTGTCTGTCTGTGTGTGTGTGTGTGTGTGTGTGTGTGTGTGTGTGTGTGTGTGTGTGTGTGTGTGTGTGTGTGTGTGTGTGTGTGTGTGTGTCTGTCTGTCTATAGTATTTTATCATTGATCTATCATTGATGATGTAATCATCCCACAGCAGCAGCAGCAGCAACAACCTTCTTCAGGGTTTTCCAGTTGATTAAATCACCAAACCTAAAGTTACATTTGAAACCAAAATAAAAGCTCCAGATGGGGATTTTTGGCATTTATTTTTGCTTGAAAAAAATCCTAATTCTCTGAATTATTGTTGTTTCATCTCTACTGTTTTAATGTTGTATTTAGAAACATTTGTTGTACTGTTGTTTTTGGATTGATGGCATGATTGTGTTGATGAAATGTGTCTTTTATTTTGAAAAATAAAACCAAAAGAAGAGAGAGTGAGACATGTTATCAGTTCGGATCAGAGAATGTCTAATAAGGGAAGAAGGTCCACTCTCGTTACTTCTGGCTTCTGACCTGGTTGCAGTTCCACCAGAGATCCATATAGGGGGCGCTCACAGGCCAGTGCAGAATGAATGGGACTCTATGGAGCTATAGGCTCTCCCTGTTAATACAACACAGCTGACAGGTTAGACTCTCCCTGTTAATACAACACAGCTGACAGGTTAGACTCTCTGTTAATACAGCACAGCTGACAGGTTAGACTCTCCCTGTTAATACAACACAGCTGACAGGTTAGACTCTCCCTGTTAATACAACACAGCTGACAGGTTAGACTCTCCCTGTTAATACAACACAGCTGACAGGTTAGACTCTCTCTGTTAATACAACACAGCTGACAGGTTAGTCTCTCTCTGTTAATACAACACAGCTGACAGGTTAGACTCTCCCTGTTAATACAACACAGCTGACAGGTTAGACTCTCTGTTAATACAACACAGCTGACAGGTTAGACTCTCTGTTAATACAACACAGCTGACAGGTTAGACTCTCCCTGTTAATACAACACAGCTGACAGGTTAGACTCTCTGTTAATACAACACAGCTGACAGGTTAGACTCTCCCTGTTAATACAACACAGCTGACAGGTTAGACTCTCCCTGTTAATACAACACAGCTGACAGGTTAGTCTCTCTGTTAATACAACACAGCTGACAGGTTAGACTCTGTTAATACAACACAGCTGACAGGTTAGACTCTCCCTGTTAATACAACACAGCTGACAGGTTAGACTCTCTGTTAATACAACACAGCTGACAGGTTAGTCTCTCTGTTAATACAGCACAGCTGACAGGTTAGACTCTCCCTGTTAATACAGCACAGCTGACAGGTTAGACTCCCTGTTAATACAACACAGCTGACAGGTTAGACTCTCCCTGTTAATACAACACAGCTGACAGGTTAGACTCTCTGTTAATACAACACAGCTGACAGGTTAGACTCTCCCTGTTAATACAACACAGCTGACAGGTTAGTCCCTCTCTGTTAATACAACACAGCCGACAGGTTAGTCTCTCTCTGTTAATACAACACAGCTGACAGGTTAGTCTCTCTGTTAATACAACACAGCTGACAGGTTAGTCTCTCTCTGTTAATACAACACAGCTGACAGGTTAGACTCTCTGTTAATACAACACAGCTGACAGGTTAGACTCTCTGTTAATACAACACAGCTGACAGGTTAGACTCTCTGTTAATACAACACAGCTGACAGGTTAGTCTCTCTGTTAATACAACACTGCTGACAGGTTAGTCTCTCCCTGTTAATACAACACAGCTGACAGGTTAGACTCTCCCTGTTAATACAACACAGCTGACAGGTTAGACTCTCCCTGTTAATACAACACAGCTGACAGGTTAGACTCTCCCTGTTAATACAGCACGGCTGACAGGTTAGACTCCCTGTTAATACAACACAGCTGACAGGTTAGACTCTCCCTGTTAATACAACACAGCTGACAGGTTAGACTCCCTGTTAATACAACACAGCTGACAGGTTAGACTCTCTGTTAATACAACACAGCTGACAGGTTAGTCTCTCTCTGTTAATACACGTGCTAGAAAGAGGTTTCTAATGTTTTAAAGACCACGCCGAAATATTCACTCTGACATTCTGGTTCTGCTTTGGATGCCGTCAAGCGGGATCTCCGATCGTAATCAGTCCTTCACTGACCAATCAGCATTCATTAGCAGAATGCTAGCGTGTTATGGGCAACAACGACTCAACCTGTAAGAAATGGAAAGGACACAAGTACTCGATCATTCAACTTTTGACCTATAATCCATGTTGAACTTGCAGAAACTACAATCAGATCTGAGATTTCTCAACGACAATCAGGCGAAAGAGACAAATGTAGCTCCATAGAGTCCCATTCATTTAGCATCTAGCTCCATAGACTCCCATTCATTTAGCCTCTAGCTCCACAGACTCCCATTCATTTAGCATCTAGCTCCATAGAGTCCCATTCATTTAGCATCTAGCTC
>NC_135877.1:23623908-23628908 GCF_031162955.1 Sander vitreus | reverse complement strand
TCGCTCAATAGTGGAGCAATTGTTGTTCACATCAGACACTTAGACATAAAAATATGTGAAAAAACACACACAAAAGCCAGTTTGTTGGTGGGAACTCTGTTTAGTGGTAAAGTTGGTAAACTGTGGTAAGAGCATGACTCAAAACAGTGTTAGCTGTGAAGTTTTCTCATGGCGAGAAAGTGTTGAAACCTCATAAACAACTGAATGTAACAGAGACACACACACACACACACACACACACACACACACACACACACACACACACACACACACACACACACACACACACACACAAAGACTTTCTGAGTTTTTTACAAAGAGCTGCTGAATGCAGCGTCAGCTTTCCACCAACAAGCCAATCAGGAGTCTCAGCTGCAGCTGACGGTCATCAGTCCAATCAGGTTTGAGAGAGACTGAGGACAGCAGACAGACAGGCAGGCAGGCAGACAGGCAGGCAGACAGACAGACAGACAGGTAGAGGTCATCATGTACTGCACGTCAGGTCTGATCTCAGGCTGTGGTTTGTTAACGTGGGTCAGTACGGACAGGAAGACCGCCTACACCCGGACGTCCTGCTACACACAGGTGATTTACAACGTCTCGCTTTCAGCCCGTGTGACAAACTCAACAATTACAGAGTTCATGTGGGACAGAGCTACGCTTTAAAGTCTTTAAAACTGAAGAAATGTGTCACAGAACCTGGTTTCTGGCTCCAAACAAAACAGACTTTCTAATAGAAAGTTTGAGGATGTTCGTCTCGTTCAAAGAACGTAAATATTGTTGTGTTTTTGCCGCTGACATGCTCAGATTATTATTCTAAGTGTCTGACAACATTATGAAAGGATCCCTACAGAGATAGACCTTTTAGTTAAAGAGGAAGATCCTTTTAGTTTAACATGAAACAGCCCTGAAATCACCATCACCAAACTACACCAGACTCCATATTTAATATATGCTGGCTCTATACACGCTAAAAGTCCTGATTATTTACATGGAGTCTGGTGGAGATATGCTGGCTCTATACACGCTAAAAGTCCTGATTATTTACATGGAGTCTGGTGGAGATATGCTGGCTCTATACACGCTAAAAGTCCTGATTATTTACATGGAGTCTGGTGGAGATATGCTGGCTCTATACACGCTAAAAGTCCTGATTATTTACATGGAGTCTGGTGGAAATATGCTGGCTCTATACACGCTAAAAGTCCTGATTATTTACATGGAGTCTGGTGGAAATATGCTGGCTCTATACACGCTAAAAGTCCTGATTATTTACATGGAGTCTGGTGGGTTTGGTGATGGGGATTTCGGGGCAGAACGTATGCTCAAGTCGGCGTCGCTTCGGTGTGTTCTGAGGCACTTTTTTGACCAACTCGGGGAGACTGATCAGTCCAACTGCCTTTCCTCCTGATGGTCGGCCGTCGGGTTGGTGTGTCAGAGCCTTTAGCGTGTAATCAAGCCCAGTTTTGGGGAGAAACATTCTGTTTTGTCTGAATGAGGCTGAAACTAAGAACAAATTGAATTATGATGTTTTAAAGGTCCCATGACATGGTGCTCTTTAGATGCTTTTATATAGACCTTAGTGGTCCCCTAATACTGTATCTGAAGTCTCTTTTATATAGACCTTAGTGGTCCCCTAATACTGTATCTGAAGTCTCTTTATATAGACCTTAGTGGTCCCCTAATACTGTATCTGAAGTCTCTTTTATATAGACCTTAGTGGTCCCCTAATACTGTATCTGAAGTCTCTTTTATATAGACCTTAGTGGTCCCCTAATACTGTATCTGAAGTCTCTTTTATATAGACCTTAGTGGTCCCCTAATACTGTATCTGAAGTCTCTTTTATATAGACCTTAGTGGTCCCCTAATACTGTATCTGAAGTCTCTTTTATATAGACCTTAGTGGTCCCCTAATACTGTATCTGAAGTCTCTTTTATATAGACCTTAGTGGTCCCCTAATACTGTATCTGAAGTCTCTTTATATAGACCTTAGTGGTCCCCTAATACTGTATCTGAAGTCTCTTTATATAGACCTTAGTGGTCCCCTAATACTGTATCTGAAGTCTCTTTATATAGACCTTAGTGGTCCCCTAATACTGTATCTGAAGTCTCTTTTATATAGACCTTAGTGGTCCCCTAATACTGTATCTGAAGTCTCTTTTATAGACCTTAGTGGTCCCCTAATACTGTATCTGAAGTCTCTTTATATAGACCTTAGTGGTCCCCTAATACTGTATCTGAAGTCGTGCACTAATCCAGATTAACTGTTTCGACGCTGCAGCGCCAGGCGTTAAGACCCAGAGAATCAGTCTCTTAACCCTCATGTTGTCTCCCCGTCAACCATGAAAAAATCTCTCTTGTCCCAATCTCAATGTTTCAGTCGCTTTTTGAAAAGTTTTTTATTTTACGTTTTTATCACTTTTTCTGTCTTTTTGGTCACTTTTTTCATCATTTTTATCACTTTTTCAACATTTTTATCACTTTTTCTGAAGTTTTGGTCACTTTTCTCAATATTTTTATCACTTTTTCTGACAATTTGGTCACTTTTCTCAACATTTTTATCACTTTTCTCAACATTTTTGTCACTTTTTTCATCATTTTTATCACTTTTTCTGACAATTTGGTCACTTTTTTCATCATTTTTATCACTTTTTCTGACGTTTTTGTCACTTTTTTCATTTTATCACTTTTTCAACATTTTTATCACTTTCTGAAGTTTTGGTCACTTTTTTCATCATTTTTATCACTTTTTCTGAAGTTTTGGTCACTTTTTTTCATCATATTTATCATTTTTCAACATTTGTATCACTTTTTCTGACGTTTTTGTCACTTTTTTCATCATTTTTTATCACTTTTTCTGACATTTTGGTCACTTTTTTCAACATTTTTATCACTTTTTCAACATTTTTATCACTTTTTCTGAAGTTTTGGTCACTTTTCTCAACATTTGTATCACTTTTTCTGACGTTTTTGTCACTTTCAGAATTTTTATCACTTTTTCTGACATTTTGTCACTTTTTCAACATTTTTATCACTTTTTCTGAAGTTTTGGTCACTTTTCTCAATATTTTTATCACTTTTTCTGACAATTTGGTCACTTTTCTCAACATTTTTATCACTTTTTCTGACGTTTTTGTCACTTTCAGAATTTTTATCACTTTTTCTGACATTTTGTCACTTTTTTCAACATTTTTTATCACTTTTTCTGACGTTTTGGTCACTTTTTCAATGTTTTCATTGCTTTTCCCAACGTTTTGTCGTTTTTTTGTTGTTTAATTTTTTACATTTTTTGTGAACTGGGTCATATTTGACCCAAAGACACCATGAGGGTTAAGCTGCTGTTGTGTGTAGAAACCTGAGAACGCAGCTTATTCTCTACACGGGGAAACTAATCGTCTAATTGTGTTTTTAAAAACACATTCATCTAAGGTGTGAACGTGAACGTGGACGGCTGTGGTTCTGACTCTGGTTTCTGGTTTCGCTCCATGCAGCGCCAGGCGTTAGTTAGGACCCAGAGAAATCTGTTTCTTAAGCTGCTTTGTGTGTAGAAACCTGAGGAGGCAGCTTATTCTCTACACGGGGAAACTAATTCATTGTGTTTCAAGAAACATGCAGACGCACACGTTCCTCTCTGAGGTGAGAACGTGGACGGATGTGGTTCTGACTCTGGTTTCTGGTTTGTGGTTTGACTCCATGCAGCGCCAGGCGTTAGTTAGGACCCAGAGAAATCTGTTTCTTATGCTGTCATGTGTGTCCCGTTGACCTGCAACTTTGTGTTTTTCTGGGTTGAAATTTCAACATTTTGATGATCCTTTTCCACACTTCTCTCAATGTTTTTGTCACTTTTTGGTTTTTTTTTCCAATTTTTTGGTCACTTTTTTAACAACTTTTTGTCACCTTTGGCGATGTTTTTGATGGTTTTTTTGTCACTTTTTCTGATATTTTGTGGTCCCTTTTTCTGATATTTTTGGTCCCTTTTTCTGATATTTTTGGTCCCTTTTTCTGATATTTTTGGTCCCTTTTGGTTCCTTTTTCTGATATTTTTGGTTACTTTTTCTGATATTTTTGGTCCCTTTTTCTGATATTTTTGGTCCCTTTTGGTTCCTTTTTCTGATATTTTTGGTCACTTTTTCTGATCTTTTTTGGTCACTTTTTTCAGTGTTTTTACAGTTGATTTTTTTCCTGTGTTTTTGTAGCTTTTTCCAACATTTGTCACGTTTTTCAACGCTCTCTTGTCCTAGTTCTGATATAGAAAGGTTTTGTAAACGGCGTCACATTTGAGGACAACAGGAGGGATAAGCTGCTTTGTGTGTAGAAACCTGAGAACGCAGCTTATTCTCTACACGGGGAAACTAATTAATTGTGTTTCAAGAAACATGCAGACGCACACGTTCCTCTCTGAGGTGAGAACGTGGACGGATGTGGTTCTGACTCTGGTTTCTGGTTTTGTGGTTTGACTCCATGCAGTGTCACGCAGTGTTAGAGGAGCGCTCGGCTCGCTCCACCTCGCCCTCCCTGCTGACGGCCGCGGCGGGGCAGAGAGTCCTCAGCCGGTTGGATGACGGGTCAGGATGCACCAGCCCCGAGCGCGTCATCACTCTCTGGACCGAGGAGGGCATCCGGAACAGCCGGGAAATCCTGCAGGTCAGTACAGACCAGGACCAGGTGTGTGGGTAAAGGGCTGGCTTATACTGACTGTAATTTAGCGCTGGAAGAAGTATTCAGATCCTTTACTGCAGTAGAAGTACTAATACCACATGGTTAAAATACTCTGTTACAGTAAAAGTGTGTAAGTACCATCAGGAAAATGTAGTTAAAGTATAAAAAGTAAAGAACAATCCTCTCATTTTAGGAAGAGGAAAGGATCCAAACAGTCCTAATGACACACACACACACACACACAGACACACACACACACAGACACATACACACACACACACACACACACACACACACAGACACACACAGACAGACACATATACACACACACACAGACAC